>NC_056739.1:401496927-401592913 GCF_019279795.1 Protopterus annectens | reverse complement strand
CTACTTTTTTAGATCGTAGAACATTGAACTCTCGAGCTCCTCCCTTCACCCACAGTGTCATATTCAACTAACATAGCTCAGATCTCATTTGGTGCCCAGAGACCTATAGAGTAATGGAAAATGAGGGAAAGATGGAAACTGGGGCTCAAACAAGGAACAGAGGTTCCTCAATACCCTTTGATCTTTCCAGAAATAAAGCAAGGAAGGGGTTGGTGGGTGGGACGTTGAGGAAGAATGAAAATGGACGACAGAGATGGAACATTATGGTGAGTACATAACTTTTTTTTATCTGATGTTGTCATTTTCATATATTAATTCTCCAACTGTTGAGACAGATTCCCCAGCTACCAAAATCCTAGGAAAACTAAAGGATATTCCTGAGCACAGCTAAGCCAAAGAATGCTCTTCCCCTAGCCACCAGATCCAATTTGGAATCGGCAATAAAAATACAAGGATTAGCCCAAGCTGCAACCACACAAATTTCATGCATGAAAGTTCTTGACAAAAAGGCTAAGGAAATCACCATAGACCTACTGGATTGAGCTTTTGCTGGTTTTGGTGAAGACAAGCCTGTAAATGTAATACAGTCAGTCAACTATTTGGCCAAGGTCACTTTACAAACTAGTTTGCCTAATTTCAACTCAGAAAAGGAAACAAATAATTGTTAGAATTTCCTCAAATTTTTGGTTCTGTGAAGGCAGAAGTTTAACTGTCTGTGAACATCCAAAATGTGTAACATATATTCTCCTTTGAGAAATTTGAGAAGACTGGAAGGTGGATAACCTGGATAACTCATTACAATCAAGTGCACCTCCAGGCGTTTCTGCAGCTAACTCCTACTGATGCTGCTAGGTGTCAAATACTGCTTGTTCCCATTTGCATTAACAATTCCAAAACCATGCTACATAACAATGTTGTCAGTTTTCATTGTAAAGCATTCATGAAGGAAAACACAACTGTACTGATATTTGACCTTGTCTAATGCAGCTACATATATATTATTTGTATACTGTTTATTTGTACTGTAATAACTTTCATATTTCTTTGAACATCTCAACATTACACAGACAGAACTGCATAGCCTCATATGAAAGCTCACAGCCATATGAAGAAAACCCAGCTGGCAGTATGGGCCTTGTTTGAATAGTTACCGAGATATCACAAGAGTTTATAAAATATTACAAAATTAATATTCACTGCCTTTATTTTGGCTTGTAAAATCCAGTTTAAAGCATCAGCTTGAATGAATGCCACCAATATAAAGATTACTTTATCTTGAATAGTTTGCATTTACACTTTTCTAGTAGCACTTATAGTTCCAGAGATGTTCTTGTTTGAACTGTAAGGTGATAACTTCATTTTTTAAAGGCTCAAGCCACACCCACTGGGAGTACTGTGGTGGTGGTGGTGTTGCGGTAGCGTTTTCCTGTTCGATTCTCAGCGGGAGCGTCTTCTGTGTGGAGACATGCGTGAATAGGCGTACCTTCGTTGAAGGCTGTGGGCCAGGGCCGGCAACTCGGCATGTAAAAATCTACTGCCAATCATTAGCGGACTGGAGTTCCGCTGTGGCGACCCCTAACCGGGAAAAGCCAAAAGACACAACAACATCAAAAGAACTGTACTGGAGGGAATGCTTTAATACTGGATTCTGACACCACCTTAAGTAGAAAGGAAGGACTGGTCCATAAATATACCCTATCCTTGTGAAAATTAAATAAGGAGGTTTAGAAGACAGAGCTTGAAGTTCAGACACTCTTCTGGAAGTAGTAATACAAACTGGGAAAATCTTCAGTGTAAAAAATTTTAGTTCAAAATTAACAGATGGTTGAAAGGGAGGTTGGGTTAAACTGAAGAACATTTAAAATCCCAAGGAAAAGTAGGATCCTTTAGACTAGGTCTAAGTAAATATGTTCCTCTAAGAAAGGCTTTGCAAAGCTTAGTTGAAGCTAAGGTAGAGTTATTTATGCTTATTTACACCCATATGAATGTTTGAAATGGAGTTGAGCAGCTAGCTCCTTCACTGAAAATTGGAGCTTATAAATCGGTGCTGGAAAGGGATCCAAATTATTTGTGACTACCCAAAAAACAAATCTTTTAATTTACTTTTGTAAACTTTTCTAGTGGAAGCTTTGTAAGATGATAAGAGAATATAACGGATGGGGGGACAGCATGGGCTGTCTAGCAATCAACAGAACTGAAGAAACCATGCGGTCAACTTGAGGCCTGAAATGCCCAGATGAATCATGTCCGTCAGGTGAAACTGCGGGTTTTGAGTTGGATCCAGAATCCAGGGAGGACGTAGAAGATGAGGCCAAAGGAAGGGAAACCAGATCTGACAAGGCCAGTATGAAGCAATGAGGATAACTGTGTTCTTCAATCAAGATGCTTTCTGAAGAAATTTGGGGATGAGAGTTAAAGGGGGGGGGGATGGCATAAAGGAAACCAGAGGGCCAAAGTAGAGCATCCCTCAGGGACTACCCCACTGGGGAATCAGGGCAAAGAATCTGCTATACTTGTGGAGGGGATGCACAAAAAGTTTGCAGCATGGTTGCCCCAATCAATGGAAAAATCATCTCTGCCAAACTGATACTGAGAGACCAGTCATGAGGCATCAGAAAGTACAGTTGTGTACACTTACCATAAATGTAGATGTTCGAGTGCATTCATTGTTGCAGTCATTATTATTTGGGTTATCTGCCTGCAGGTAGCCCTCAGCCGGCTTGGGTTATCTGCCTGCAGGTAGCTCTCAGCCGGCTTGGGTTATCTGCCTTCAGGTAGCCCTCAGCTGGCCTGAATACCAGAGTCTTGGATTCTTGTGTAAGATGCTGTCTCTTCTTCCATGACATCAGGTAGTCAGATGTATAAAACATGCAGTCGACGCCATTACATCTGTTTTTCTAGCCACAGATGTCAGATGCCCCCATAACAGAATGCAATTATATGTTATGTTACACTTCCAACAAAAAGCAAATACACCAGAAAGCTCAAATACACCAAACAAGAAGGAAAGGTAGAGCCAAGAGAAATCACGGGGCTGGAGGGAGGGTAACCAGGACTGCAACACTGAATACACAAACATCTACATTTATAGTAAGTGTACACAACTGTACTATGTTCTTCGTGTTTCACTGTTGCAGTCATTACATTTGGGTAGATTCCCAAACCTAAAGAAGGGAGGAGGAAGTTAGAGAGCGTTAGGACCAGCTATTAAGCCCTGCAAAACTGCAGTGGCAAAACCAGCTCTGGATTTAGAAAACAAAACCTAAAAGCATGTGTAGAGACCTATTTGTCTTCCCAATATAGAATGATGTACATTCTGTACATCTCACCAGATATATGGGAAGACAGGTGTCTGTTCCAATCTGAAGGTTTTTGTGGGTATGTAGGCCTCTATAGGAGGTTTGTAGACGACCTTTTTCTAATTTGGTTGGGTGATGTGGATAGCCTACTGACTTTTGTTGAGTTCATGAATAGTTCCACCAATTTTTTGAGGTTCACCTTAAAATATTCCTTGGATGAGATCTCATATCTTGATGTAAATATCTGTAGATTAAATAGTGGGCTCCTTAATATGTCCATACATCGTAAACTGTGCCATAGAAACACCCTTCTTCATAGGCACAGTATGCACCCGAAATACGTTTTTGATAATGTAATGAAAGGGCAAATTATGAGGGCCTCTAGGCTTAACCCAACTAATGAAGGTTATGTGAAAGAACTGGGTCAGTTAAGAGATAATTTTATACAAAGGGGATACAAGTGAAATATATCTGAACATATGGTGACGGAAGTTAATGACTTGAGACTCAATAGAGCCAAGCCATACTTCTCAGAACCATATGATATGAATGACCTACCTCCACATCTAAAAACACAAGTTAGAGCTCCCATGTATTTTACTAAGGATGCGGAGTTCATCAGGGAATGATCAGGGATGTACTGTTACTAGACAATGATATTAGGAAAATAGTAGGCCCAGTGCCTAAAGTTGTGTTCAAGAACAAACTTTTAGTTATGTACTTACCATAACTTCGGATGTATGGGATCCATCTCGCCTACATTCATGACAGATGGGTTCGGAGCCGATCCATCGGCTCCGACTCGGCAACTAATACACTAGCACGAAGTCTCTCATTGGCTGGGCTACTCCCTATCCCAGGATGCACTACACCTGCTTCCCCAGATCTTGTTTGTTCGCTTTCATACACCATGCAAACACAGAAAAACTAGTAGTCACAATAACCAACTAAAGTTCTTCAAGAAAGAACGCCAAGAAAAGAGGGACTACAGCTCCTCTAAATCCAAATGGAAGGGGGAAGGAGGGTGGGTACTTATGAATGTAGGCGAGATGGATCCCATACATCCGGGTTATGGTAAGTACATAACTAAAAGATGTAATGGAATCCTATCTCGCCTACATTCATGACAGATGGGACAGCGTCCCTAGCACCTACATCCCGGGTGGCTCATTGGAAAACACTCCTGAGAACTGTGGAACCAAAGGAAGCTCTGCCTCGAGAAACCACATCCAATTTGTAATGAGAAATGAAAGTGTGCGGAGAGGTCCAGGTTGCTGCAGCACAAATATCATCTATTGATAACTTGGAATGAAAAGCTACAGAAGTAGCCATTGCCCTGGTAGAATGAGCCTTGATTGAAAAGGGGAGGTCTTTGTTAGCTTGTGAATAAATAAAAATGATACAATCTTTAATCCATTTAGATATGGAGGTTTTAGTTACTGGTTGACCCAATTTGTTCGCTGCAAAGGAAACAAACAATTGATTAGATTTCCACGTTTGAGCGGTTCTATTCAAATAAAAACGCAGTTGTCTATGTACGTCCAATTGATGCAAAGTATATTCTGTTATTAGAGAATTCTGGGAAAAAGACAGGAGTTCTATAGTTTGTTGCATACAGAAAGAGGAGGCCACTTTTGGTATAAATGCAGGGTTTAATTTCAATGAAACTCTATGCTTATGAAAAATCAAATAGGAGGATCAGAACAAAGAGCTTGAAGTTCTGAAACTCGCCTGGCAGACGTTATGGCTACTAAAAGGCCGTTTTCCAAGACAGAAATTTTAAATCACAGGTAGCAGCTGGTTCAAAAGGACGGGCAGTTAGGGCAGCAAGAACCATATTCAAATCCCACGGGGGGACAGGATGAGATAAAGGAGGCCTCAGGAGCCAAGCCCCTTTAAGGAAAGCCTTACAAAGTTTGTGAGACATCAATGAAGGTTCAAATGAAGCATGAAAATTAGAAATGGCCGCTAGCTGAACCTTAATGGTAGAAACTGAAGATCCCGACTGAAAAAGGGAGGCCAGAAAATTCAGAACCTCCGATACTGGTGCAGTGAGAGGATCTATACTACGTTCTCGAGCCCAGAAAGCAAACCTTTTCCATTTACTGGAATAAAGTTTGATAGTGGAAGGTTTATGAGAAGAAGACAGTATGTGGACCACGTCCGTGGAAAGAGCATTGTCTCGTACTAAGGATGGAAGTGGAGTAACCATGCTGCCAACTTCAGGGACCTGAGAGACGGATGAAGCCGTCCTGACTGATGAGTCAACAGGTCTGGCACCGGATCCAGAAACCATGGACCTTCTATCGCATGCCTCTGTAGGAAAGGAAACCAAACTTGACGAGGCCAGTGCGGGGCAATCAAAATCATCTCGCTCTCCATGTAAATGGCCTTCTGTATCACCCTCGGTAAGAGGGGGAATGGAGGGAAGGCGTAGAGAAGACCGGGGGGCCAAATGTGAGTCAGAGCGTCCCTGGGAGTCTGTCCCTGAGAAGGGAACAGTGTGAAGAACTCTCTGCATCTCGCATTGTGAGGGCTGGCAAACAGGTCGCAGCAAGGATGACACCATCTGTCGAAGATTTTCGCAGCTATACCCTGGTTGAGGGACCATTCGTGGGGTAAAAGAATGGTCCTGCTTAATCTGTCCGCAATCACATTGGACTTCCCCGGTATGTGCGTTGCCATTAGAAAGCGGTTGGTAGCTACCGCCCAGTGCCAAAGTCTCATGGCTTCTCTGCATAGTGGGTAAGACCTGGTTCCACCTTGCTTGTTTATGTACCATACCACCGACATGTTGTCGGATAGGATAGCAATCGGGCCCTGTGGGAGAGCGTGATGGAGAGCTTGGAGTACCAATAGTACCGCTCTCATCTCCAGGACATTGATATGCAAATGCGTTTCCTGGATCTGCCATGTGCCTTGGACCGACCTGTCCAGGTAATGACCCCCCCACCCTACCTGGGAGGCGTCCGTAGTCACAGTGGCAACGGGACGTTGTGGTATAAAGGGTCGCCCCGGTCGAGATTTGATTGGAGAAGCCACCAATGCAGATCTTGACGGCAACTTTCCGTGATTATGATTAAGTGGTTCAAGGGAAGTTCCTGATAAGACCATTGAACCGACAGTAGCCATTGTAAAATTCGCATATGAAGCCTGGCCAAGGGAACCAAAAGTATGGTCGACGCCATCGAGCCCAACAGTTGTAGGATCCGATGGGCCGGGGCTCTTTGTAGGGGGAGACAGGATTTGACTTGATCTTGTAACACCTGAATTCTTGCTGCCGGTAAAAAGGCGCGCATTCTTTTTGTGTCTAAGTCTGCGCCTATGAAAGTAATACGCTGAGATGGCTGTAGTACAGATTTTTGCAAATTGAACGTGATCCCCAAGAAACGGCCCAAGGTGAACGTGGCTCTGAGCGCTTGGAGTAGTAGATGCTCGGAGGTGGCAGTAAGGAGCCAGTTGTCTAGATAAGGAAACACCTGGAATCCCAGACTTCTCAGGTGAGCAGTTACCACTGCCAGACACTTAGTGAACACCCTGGGGGCTGTGGTGAGACCAAAGGGCAGTGCTCGGAATTGAAAATGACTGACTCCGAGGCTGAAGCGTAAATGTCTCCTGGACTCTTGAGCTATGGGAATGTGATAGTAAGCGTCCTGGAGATTTATGGAGCACATCCATGCATCTTTTCCAGCAAAGGAAGAATAGATTGAAGAGTGACCATTGAATTTGGACTTTACGAAACGATTCAATGAACTGAGGTCCAAAATGGGCCTGAAGTCCCCTGTCTTTTTTGGTACCAAAAATAATTTTGAGTAAGTTCCTGATCCGATCTGGTCGATGGGGACAGGCTGGATGGCTCTCTTTTCTAGCAGCTTTGAAACCTCTAATGCTGCTTGATCCCGCTGACTGGGTGGTGCGTCCGGGATTTCCCTTAAAGAAAGGGGGTTTGATGAAGGGATGATATATCCTCCGGTGATAATCGAAGCACCACTGATCGCTTGTTATGGATTCCCAAGCTTGTGGGTGCACCGCGACCCCCGACTGGCTCCAGAGTTGCACAGTCGGGCAACAACTCAGGAACGCTGGTTGTATGAAGAACCACGAAAGGAATCGCGGTCTCCAGAGTTATGGGGGCCTCTGCCACCTCTGGGCGGCGTCTTCCAAAATCCCCTGCCTCTGGAGGGAATCACTAGGTGGAGTAGGGAAAGACTTCTGAGATTTTTAAACCACATTTTCCCTCCTCTCCCAGCCTTGGGGTAAGGCCTAGAAGGAGCGGAAAATCGGGCCCCAACGGCAGTCAAAGTCTTGCCCTCCTGCTCGCACCTAGTTAGTGTGTCCTTCACCTTGGGTCCAAACAAAGATGACCCATCAAAGGGGCATCGTGAAGGAAGACTTGAAAGCCTCCGTGAGCGAACACAAAGCGTAACCAGGCTTGTCTCCTGAGGGCAACGCCTGTTCCGCTGCTCTACTCGCCTTCGCCGCATATGATATGAGCCTCATGGACGAGTTGACAATAGAAAAGAGGGTAGTCATCTGTGCGCCAACCGTGGGGCCAGCGCCTCAGGTAGATTACCAACAAGAGAGTCATTTAGCTCTTTGAGAAGATCCCTTTGGAGCCTCGTAAAATGACATAAGTAGTTCAGCGACCGTAAGGTAAAGGCCGCTGAGGACAGGGTACGCTTCCCATACCTATCCATACTCCTAGAATCCTTATTAGGAGGATGAATAGACGTCGAAGCCTCTGCCACGTCCTGCTGTGTGGCAGAAGCCACCACCAAAGCATCTACAGGCACACCCTTAGTGAGAAACTCCTTCTGGGGCTGACAAAATTTATTGGGCCTCGCAGGCACCGGTTCCACAGAATCAGGGTGTTCCCACACCCTTCGAGAAACCAAATCAAGGAGTTCATCAAAGGGCGGAGACACCCAGGAGGCAGAAGGCTGGGCCCCAAAGGCCTTGAGGAAGACTGACTCCTCAGCTGAAGGGGTTTTGGCTTCGGAGTCACCTCTCTGTCTCAGAATCTCCAAGATATCTGAGAAGGAGATATCATCCGAAGATGATTTGGGGGACCCTTCTGCATCATCGAGGTCAGTATCCGATGTAATAGACTCATCTTGGGAGTCTACGTGTTTCCTCTTACACAATTTCTTCCGTGGGGGTTCGTCCGAAGCAGTTTCGGACGGACCGCCCGGAAGAAGGGAACCCCCGATGGGGGTATCCTCAGGCCCTGGGGCCCCGCTGCCGGGGGGCTGCAACACAACAGAGGCACCAGTCTCCAAATCTAGGGACGGTGAGGTAGAATCTAGTTGAACCGGCAAGGGCATGGCCAGCGCGCTCCTCATGGCCTCAAAGGCCGGACCTCCAGAATCCAAGGAGGTCACTG
The DNA here is from genome assembly GCF_019279795.1 of Protopterus annectens. Classification (NCBI taxonomy): domain Eukaryota; kingdom Metazoa; phylum Chordata; order Ceratodontiformes; family Protopteridae; genus Protopterus; species Protopterus annectens. The sequence goes on along the minus strand of NC_056739.1, from coordinate 401,584,231 downwards.
GTCTAGAGGCCACGATGGCACTGGGAATTCCAGCAGCCGATGCTCCGAGAGGAAGACTAGGCACCGAAGCATCCAATCCCAAAGTATTCCCCTCGGGCCCGGCTGAAGAGGTCGCAGTGCCAAACCCTGAACAGGAGGACAGGGTAGGAAGCACAGTCGGAGTCGAGAGGCCTGTAAGGGGTCTCTGCTCCGACCGTATGGCTCCACATTGCTCCACCACCACCGGCTCCAACGGCTCCGAAGAGGTTGGAGGAGGAATCAAATGTGTTGGAGGGGGGATCGGCTCCGAAGCAAACTGTGCTGGAGCCGAGACCATTTTAGTAAACACTGGAGATTGGAATAGCCTCTGTAAAACCCTATCCAGGTCTGAATCTGACAGTCTCGAGGATTTAGAGGAGGTAGACACTCGAGAAGACTTTCCTCTCGGCTCCGAGATAGAAGGGGACCGGCTCCAAAACGGCTCCAATACTATCGGCGCCGACTCCACCACATCATGGACCACCATCGGCACCGAAGGAGCCTTCTTCAGAGCCGAGGGAGAAGAGTCTGAGCTGCACACTTCCACCGGCTCCGAAGCCATTGGAACCGATGGAGGTGATTCACCTCTCGATACTCCCAACTTGCGGCTCCGAAGGCAATGGTGCCGAAGTAGGAGGTATCGAGGCAGACCCTTCGACCCCGAAGTCAGTGGAGCCGAGGAAGAAGAGGTCAATTTTGTCTTTTTAGTAGTCGGCTCCGACGGACTTGTCGGTGCCGACGATCTTTTCTTTTTGGAAGCAACAGGAGGATTTAAGGCTTCCTCAAAAGAAGGTTTGATAAGCCCTTTCAATATCAACTTGTTCTTGCGTTCTTGAAGAACTCTAGCAGAAAAAGCATGACATACACTACAAGTCTCTTGCAGATGTTTCGGCCCCAAACAATAGACACAGACTGAATGGCTGTCTGTGATGGACATTTTATAACTGCACCGAGTGCTTTTTTTAAAACCTGACTTTTGTTCCTTAGACATAGTACAGGCCCTTCAAATAATATGACTTTACCACAATAAGTAAGCACTATAACAGAAGTGCGCCAACTGAAAAGCGCGAAACACACTGGCGCGAGTACTTAAGAGAAAAAGTTTACCTCACAAACAAACAGACAAAACAAGTCCAACGGCCCAAAGCCCTCTAATTTAAACGGGCTTGGCCCGAAAAAAAAAAAACAATTAACCACAAAAAAGTAAATAAGGCTAAATAGCACACATGGGTAGGGCAAAGGCCCTCTAACTTAAACGGGCCTTGCCCGACTGAAAAAATAAAGCACCAGAAGACACTCAAGCACTCAAATGTAACAAATAGCAAGGAATAATAAGGAATAGCTGTTAAAACAGCCGTTTGGTTAATATATGACAAAAAACCCCAAGGTCAAAGACCAATAAAGGTAAAAAGAACCACTTAGCTCCAGCCAAGTCGAGACCACATCCAGCTTGTAAAGCGGCAAACGAGATCTGGGGAAGCAGGTGTAGTGCATCCTGGGATAGGGAGTAGCCCAGCCAATGAGAGACTTCGTGCTAGTGTATTAGTTGCCGAGTCGGAGCCGATGGATCGGCTCCAAACCCATCTGTCATGAATGTAGGCGAGATAGGATCCCATTACATCCAAATCTTAAGAGCCTTCTCTGTAAACCTAAGATGGTGAATTATCCTAATAGAATTAATGCATGTGGTTATAATACATCACCATGTGGCAGTTGTAATCAATGTAGGTTCATCGATACAAGGCTGAGTTTTGTTCATCCAGTGACTCAGTATGAGTTTATGTTTCATACAGGAACAAGTTGTTCTAGCACTAATGTGATATATCTGGCGAGATGTACAGAATGTACATCATTCTATATTGGGAAGACAAATAGGTCCCTAAGAGAGCGTATAAGGGAACACGCATATCACATAAGGCTGGGCTCGGGGAACAATGCTCTAGCTAAACATTGTAATGCTCTAGGTCCTACACATGCTTTTAGGTTTTGTGTGATACAAGAACTATTTGTCAGCAAGAGAGGGGGTGATTTAGTTAATTATACATTAGAATGCGAGCTTAAATGGATTATTAGGTGCAGGGCTGACAAGGCACCAGGTCTTAATGATGAGATACAAGTTAAGCCGGTGCTGAAAAGAAAAAGGGTTAGTAGACCCAAAAGGTGATTGTTAGTCAAGGGGTCGTATTGTCCCCTTTTTATATGTTGGAGCTTGGATGTGCATATTTGTAGTTTTGCCTATACCCCTGTAGGTTAAGGTCAAGACGACAACAGTATATGCTCCGAGAAAGGAATGACCTCATGATCATTCTATAGGTATGTTTATTAGTTTTTGTATCAGTAAGTCTCTTTAATGTTAGGCGATTAGGAATAAGAGGCTACTGTAGTCATATATTTTGTGATGGGTCGCTCACCATATCCTGTATCATTTCCCTATGTTAATTATGGAGATGTCATATACGTCTCACATATATAATATAATAGTTGTCATCGGATAGACTATAAGTAAATATGTGATATCCTTCCACTAGGTTGTATTAGACTGTTAATTTGCACTAGGGTCTTATGTTTTAACCAGTTTGTATAATGTTTATTTTATATATCAGATTGTATAATATTTTAGACTTTATGTCAATGTTTTGACAAAGTATATGTTTCTATCATGTTTCCATCATGCTATACTAAGTTGTTTGAGTTCAGTTGTTATGTTGTTTTTTTAAAAGCATTTCAAAAAGTGTTTAAGAACATTTTAATATTTTAGTTTAAATTGTAAATGTAGCGCGAGTGCCTCTTAACAGTTGTCATAAGAATGAAAATGAGGTTGACCAATGAACTGCTTAGATTGGATATTTAAACATGGATTATGGTGTCTGTTTCCATAAGTCTGAATAAGCCTTCGGGTGAAAGCGCTAACTCTGTTCTTAATAAATTTATTCATTTTATAGTTGGCCTTAACGTTTTTATCAATTTTCGATATCATTGTGGTTGGAATTCACTAATAGTTGGATCGTGAAGAGTAGTGCCATTTGGTTCCTACGTGTACGTTTATGCTTGGAACATATATCTATATCTATATATATCTATATCTATATCTATATCTATCTATATATATATATATATATATATATCTATATATATATATCTATATATATCTATATATATATATATATCTATATATATATATCTATATATATATATATATATATATATATATATATATATATATATATATATATATATATATATATATATATATATATCAGTGCTGTTCTGTGGAGGGGAGACAAACAACTGACAGCATTAACATTGCACTGATGTTGGTGGGTTCTGATGCAGAGAAAACATTTGACAGAGTAGCTCTGGAGTTTATGAGCAGGGTAAAGGAAGCATTTGCATTCCCTGATAAAATTATAAGGCTGATTAGGAGGATACAAGGGATAAGAGGTGAAAACTAAAGTGGGTGGATTCTTCTCTGACAATTTCTGTTTGAGCAGAGGAACCAGGCTGGGGTGTTCTCTTTCCCCTTTGTTATTTGCATTTTATTTAGAACCATTGGCAAAGGAAAAAGGGACTCAGAAATTCAAGGATATAATTGGTATGGGTAATCAAGAAAAGCTAGCTCTACTTGCAGATGATGAAATTTTGTACCTGATAAAACCAGAAAAGGACACTTCAGTGTTGTGGAATATTTTGAGACAGTTTCAAATCTTTTCCAGATACAAAATTAGTGAAGCTAAAACAAAGGCAAATTATGTACCCACACATGAACTGGTTCAGCGATATCCATACTTATGGGGACATGATAAAATCAAGTACTTGGGGGGGTGGGTACGGATTAAAAAGGTTTCTGGTGTGGCGGCTAAGGATGTGTGTGAAGACTAAACAAAAAAATAATACAAAAACTGAAAAATTGGAAGCTCTGTTATACGGATATGGATAAGCAAGATACAAGCAGTTAAAACGTTTTTAGTCCCTTTAGTTTTATACCCAGATCAGACATTTTTATCAACCAGAGGAGAAAATGTGGACAGCAATTAATAAACAGCTGAAGAATTTTATCTGGGAGGGGAAGAAGGTAACAGTCAAGTGGGAAAAGTTGATTCTTCCACTAGAACAAGGTGGTTTGGGATTACCCAATTTAAAGGGGAAGCTCAGACCTACACAGTTAAGGCTCTTATACACAGCACAAGCAGAATCCTATAATTCAAAGTGGAAAAGGATGATGATGAAATGGGAGAAGCTCAAGAAATAAGAAGAGACTGAATTTTGGAAGTAGATCCTTAAGGAGAATAACAAAAAACATACAGAATATTATGCTCACAGTAGCAGAAAATATTTTAAGTAGTAAGACAACATGGGACTGGAGAAAGGAGATTCTGCCGATAAAGACGACTCCAATTAGGGATACAGACAATAGGCAAGAGGGGACAGGAATTTGCTGGAGTTTACTGGTAAAAGGAACCAATGCATTCAAAACAAATAATTAGAGGGGGAAAGGTAACAGAATGGGAAGAGACCAAGAATTTATATCGACCGCAGGCTAGAGACTGCATTCCCTATCAAGGATTGATAGAGTACAGGCAAAGAGAAAGAAAAAGGGGAATCCTACACTAAAGACCAGCACTGGTAGAGTTTTTAGTAGAATGTAGAACAGAAGCTGCAGTTAAAAAGGAATAATTAGTAGAGCATACAAAATATTGCATAGCAGCTATAAGAATCAATCAGAGGAGGTTCCAAAGGATTGGGAAGATGGACTGGATAAGCAGTTCACAAGGAAACGGGGGGATATATATATGTTTCCCAAATATGCAATAATGTCTAGAAGATTTAGGATCTTTGCTTGGATTATTTACATAATGAGAAGTTATGTTCTTACCATAATGTTCCATGTTAGTTGTCTTCTCGCCTTCTTTCTTGCTGGATGGGTTCGGAGATGAACCGCGGCTCCAACTCGGCCTAATACTAAAGCTCGAGAGCTATTTTTACCGGCTCGAGGCTATGCTATGTCCCAAAATGCTAGGCATCATATACCCAGATCTCGTTCGATAGCTAACACTATGGACATATATGTCCCACCACAACAGAGGATAATCTGCCGAATCATAGATACAAAAAAAGAGAAGGATATATCTATATCTCTATATATCTATATCTATATCTATCTATATCTATCTATCTATATCTATCTATCTATCTATCTATCTATCTATCTATCTATCTATCTATCTATCTCTATCTATCTATCTATCTATCTCTATCTATCTATCTCTATCTATCTATCTCTATCTATCTATCTATCTATCTATCTATCTATCTATCTATATCTATCTATCTATCTATCTATCTATATCTATATATCTATCTATATCTATATCTATATATATCTATTCTATATATATATATATATATATATATATATATATATATATATATATATATATATATATATAAAAACCCTCTAGAAGAGCTAGCGAAAAACAGGAAGCAAGGGAGCTAGCTGGGGAAAACTGAGGTGGCAATAATTCTCACAGGGTACTCTAGATCTCCCAGGCTAGGGGGATGGAGGGTGGGACGCAAGAAAGAAGGCGAGAAGACAACTAACATGGAACGTTATGGTAAGAACATAACTTTTCAATGTTAAGTTGTCAATCTTGCCTTCATTCTTGCTGGATGGGACAGCGTCCCTAGCACCTAAATCCTGGGTGGCTCAGTGGAACAAACTTGAGCACCGTGGAACCAATATCAGCCCGACTTCTGGAGGCCATATCGAGCTTGTAATGAGAAATGAAGGTAAGAGGAGTGGCCCAAGTGGCCGCTGCGCAAATGGTATCCATCAGCAATCTTGCCTGAAAGGCTATTGAGGAAGCTAAAGCTCTAGTTGAATGGGCTCTAGGCTTAGTAGGAAGTTCCCTGTTCCTCAACTGACAGACCAACATGATAAGACAGGACAACCACCTGGACAAAGTTACCTTAGAGACTGGTTGGCCTTGCTTCCCTTCCGCATAAGACAGGAAGAGCTGGTTTGATTTTCTCATCTGCTTAGTTCTATCCAGGTAGAAGCGTAATTGATGGTGAACGTCCAAACAATGTAACTCTCGTTCAGCTCTATTGGTGTAATTTGGGAAGAAGACTGGATGATCTATGTTCTGATTTAGATTTTTCTCTGAGATTATTTTGGGTAAAAAGGACGGATTAGTCCTAAGTGACACTCTGTCTTTGTGAAAAACAAGATAAGGAGGAGAACGCAAAGGGCTTGAAGTTCCGAGACCCTTCTTGCTGAGGTGATGGCTACTAAGAAGAGTGTTTTCCACGACAGCAACTTCAACGAACAAGAAGCTGCCAGCTCAAAGGGAGGAAGAATTAAGGAAGACAGTACCAAATTTAAGTCCCACGGCGGGCCAGGGTCCTTAACCGGGGGCCTAAGTAAAAGGGTTCCTTTTAAAAAGGCTTTGCAAAGTTTGTGGGACATGATGCTGGTCTCTGACAAGCCAACGTGGAAATTTGCAATAGCTGCCAGTTGAACTCTGATGGTAGCTGAGGAGGAGCCCAATCGAAAGAGTTCTGCTAGAAACTCTAGAACTGTGTGGACAGGAGCCGTAAAGGGGTCCACGTGTTTTTCCCCTGCCCAGATAGAGAAACGCTTCCATTTGCTAGCATAAATCTTTCTGGTAGCAGACTTGTGAGAAGCGAGGATGATATCGCAAACTGGTTGAGAGAGAAGGGGAAGCCTAGCTAGGGTTGGAAGTGGAGTAACCAAGCTGAGGTTGAGAGATCGAAGGGACTGATGCAGCCCGCCCGATTGATGGGTCAGATCATCTGGCACTGGGTCCAGATGCCAGGGCTGCTCCAGTAGATGGCGTTGCAGGAACGGAAACCAAATTTGTCGAGGCCAGTAAGGGGCAATGAGGATCATCCTGGCTCTCGAGGCAGTTGCTTTCTGGATTAATTGAGTAATCAAGGGAAAGGGGGGGTTGCATACAGAAGACCCCGGGGCCAATCGTGAACTACAGCGTCTCTGGGGGGTAGACCTGGGAGAGGGAAGAGGGTGAAGAAGTCTGGGCACTTGCTGTTTAGAGGCATTGCAAAAAGGTCGGAGCAAGGCTGACCCCACCTTCTGAAAATTCTTTCCGCTACTGTCTGGTTGCGAGACCACTCATGAGGCATGAGAATGGCTCTGCTCAGTCTGTCTGCATTGACGTTGGATTTCCCAGGAATATGCGTTGCTACCAGAAACCGTTGAGAAGAGATCGCCCATTGCCAAAGTCTGAGTGCTTCTCGACATAGGGGGTAGGATCTGGTTCCGCCCTGCTTGTTGATGTACCACACTACAGACATATTGTCTGTTTGAATTGCAATAGTTCCGGTGGGTAGAGGGTCCTGAAGGGCTTGCAACGCTAAAAGTACCACTCTCATTTCCAAGACATTTATGTGCAAGTGGTATTCGAAGGTTGCCATGTGCCTTGGACTGTCCTGCCCCGAAAATGCCCCCCCCCCACACCCGATCAGGGAGGCATCCATTGTCACAGTGGCAACAGGAGGAGGAAGGACCACAGGTCTGCCCTGGAGTACTTGAGGGGAGACCGTCCACAAAGAAAGGTGTCTTTTGCATGACTGAGCGATTAGAATGGTGTGTGACATGGGGAGCTGCTGAAAGGACCACTGGGAAAATAACATCCACTGCAGGATCCGCATATGAAAATGCGCTAGGGGGAGTAAAGTGATTGCTGCTGCCATGAGATCAAGTGTCTTTAGTACAAATCTGGCTTGGACTCTGGTCTCCTGTAATAGGATCTGAACATGGATGCGAATGTCTTAAACTCTGTGTGGGTAGTTTTGCTGAGAGCTCCACTGTGTTTAAAACAGCGCCTATGAAGGTAATAGACTGACAAGGCGACAATGCAGACTTTTCGAAATTTAGAGAGATACCTAGCGCGTTGCATGTTTGTACAGCATAATCTTTGGATTGGAGTAGTCGATGCCTGGTGGTGGCAGTAAGGAGCCAGTCGTCTAAATATGGAAACACCTGGAATCCTTGTCTCAGGTGAGCCACAACCGCTGCCATGCATTTGGTAAACACCCTGGGGGCTGTGGTGAGGCCAAAGGGCAGGGCTCTGAATTGTTAGTGACTGGCTCCCAGCCGGAAGCAGAGAAACCTTCTGGAGCGCCTGTTCATCTTGATATGGTAGTATGCATCCTGAAGGTCTATAGTGCACATCCAATTGTCCTGACCCAGAAAGGGTAGAATGGACTGTAGCGTTACCATCTGGAACCTCGTTCTTTGAACCAACTTGTTCAGCCTGCTGAGATCCAAAATAGGTCTCCAGTCCCCCGTCTTTTATGGTACCAAAAAGAACTTGAAGTAGATACCGGATCCTTGTTGGTCTGCTGGGACTGGCTGGATGGCCCTTTTTCTTAGCAGCTTTGAAATATCTAGTGCTGCTAGATCCCTCAGACCGGGTGGAATGTCTAGAAGGGGCCCTTTTGGCTGTTGTGGGGTGTGAATAAAGGGAATTCTGTAGCCCTCAGATATGATCGACCGTACCTATTTGTTCTGCGTGAGGGAATGCCAGGTTTCTGTGTACAGTGATAGTCTTCCCCCAGACTGCCTCCGAAGGTGGACAGTCGGGCAGCTCCTCAGGGGTGCTGGAAGGGTTCGTCAGAGAAAGATTCTCTGCTACCCTGATTCTGCGGACCCCCCCTGCCCCTCGGGCGGTGTCTATTATTGTTCCCTCCTCTGCCTCTGGAGGGAAGTTCACCACGTGCGTCAGGCAGTACTCCCTGAGGTTTGCGAAACCACATTTTCCCACCTTTCTGACACTTTGGGTATGGTCTAGAAGGGGTAGAAAAACGGACTCCTACGGCAGAGAGAGTCTTGCCTTCCTGCTCACACCTGGTCAATGTATCCTTCACTTGAGGTCCAAACAAGGCAGAACTGTCAAAGGGGTTGTTAGTGAAGGACGCCTTGAAGGGGTCAGCAAAGTTGCAAAGCCGCATCCAAGCGTGTCTCCTTAGAGCAATGCCCGTGCCTGCAGCCCTACTCGCGACATCGGCGGCATAGGAAATGAGCCGCATGGAGGAGTTTACAACAGAGTTCAGGGTCCCTAGCTGGGAGTTAATCTTTTCTTGAGACCCCGCAGCTGATGGGTCCTGTAAGGTATCACCTAGTTCTTTGAGAAGGTCTTTCTGAAGACGGGTGAAATGGCACAAATAATTCAGAGAACACATGGCAAAGGTCGCTGAAGAAAACATCCGCCTGCCGTACCTATCCATAGTCCTAGATTACTTATTAGGAGGATGGACAGAAACTGAAGGGTCAGCCAATTCCTTCTTAGTGGCCGTTGCCACCACCATGGCATCAACGGGGACGCCCTTAATGAGAAACTGCTTGTCCGAAGGGGTTGTAATAAATTTTGTGAGCCTCCGGGGAGTTGGTTCCATAGTATCCGGAGCCATCCACGCCTTCCGAGCCACCACCTCCATGAGTGGGTCGAAAGGTGGGGACACCCAGGTGGTGGAAGGGTGAGAACCGAATGCGTCCAGGTACACCGACCTGTCCTCGTAAGGATTGAAGGCAGACCAGTTCCCCCTCTGTTCAAGGATCTCTAGGATGTCAGAAAATGAGACATCCTCAGAGGGGGACCTTGGGGACCCTTCCGAATCATCCAGGTCGGTGTCAAATGTCACTGACTCTGGGGAGTCTACATGCTTCCTCTTGCATGTCCTCTTCCGAGGGGACTCCCCTGCAGGATCAGGGGAGGCCTCAGGAGAGGAGGATACGCCCAATGGGGTGACCTGGAATGTTGGTTCTCCACGCTTGGGTTCGGGAGTGTAGGCAGAGGCCGAAGCAGGCACCATGGAAGGAGGGGCCGATGGAGCCAACCGTGGCACCGGTATCGGAGCCAGCACGCTCCTCATGACCTCAAAGGTGCCCCCATCAGGCAGAGAGGAGGGACCCAGCTCCGAAGAGATGAGAGCTCCTCCCGGCACTGAGAGAGATGGCTCCGAGGCCGATGTCGGTGCCGAGCTCACCTGCGCAGACACTCCGAGAGGGAGAACGGGGTCGGACAAGGGTTCGATGCCACACGCCCCCTCGGAACAGACGAGGGAGTCCTGGCGCCCGGATCCCTACAAAGACGGAGCCAATGAAGGGATCGGAGCCGACGAAGGAATTGATAAGGTTGGAATCGGTTATGACGCACCCAGGGTACCAACCCTGATGGCCTCCGGCTCCGAGCTCGAAAGGAATAGTCGGAGGAGGAACTGGAGCAGGCGTTGGGGAAGCCGCTGTCTGTTGAGACAGGCTATGCAATAACTGGGCGATCTCCTGTGACTTAAAACGCCTAACTACCCTCGCGAGGTCGTGGTCCGAAAGCCTGGAAGATCTAGAGGAGCAAGACCTATGGCTCTGCTCCGACAGCAAAGGGGACTTCGGAGCCGACCTGACAGACTCCAATGAAGGAGATCGGGAGTGCTTTCGGCTTGGAGACGGCTTCGATGTATCGGTTCCAGCCAGAACAGACGAGGCAAAAGAAGGTCCGCTCGGCGCCGGCTCCGTACATGGAGCCGACAGTTTGGCGGGCTTAGAAAGTTTTCCTGATAGAGGCTTGGTAGGAGAACCTTCGGGCTTCAATAAGCCCCTTAAGATGAGCTTATTTCTGCGCTCCTGCAGGACTCTTGGGCTAAAAACATGACAGATGGAGCAAGAGTCCTGCAGGTGCAGAGGGCCCAAACAATACACACATGCAGTGTGACCGTCTGTCAGAGACATCTTCTGACAGCACGAGTCACACTTCTTGAATCCCAATATCTTGGTATCCTTAGACATGATACCACAGGAACGGGACAACAAAGTCTAAACAAGTATACAAACACACACACAACACTTGACAGACACTCAAAGTTATTACAATAAAACAAAATTCCACACACACACACACACACACACCTACTAAAGGAACCTGTATAAACCTACTGTACAAAACTACTATAAAAAAGGGGGGGGGGTAAAGGCCTAACCGCCTTAAGGGTGGAAAAGAGAAGGAAAACTATTAATAAAGGGAGGGAAGACTAGTCGGGAGACTACTAACACCATTAGAAAAAATCTAGGGAAAAAATATCAATCAAAAACTAACTATAATTATAAAAAAATTTAAATACGACCTGGAGCCGGTGAAAACGTAACCTTGTAGCTGAAGCGGCAAATGAGATCTGGGTATATGACGCCTAGCATTATGGGACATAGCATAGCCTCGAGCCGGTAAAAATAGCTCTCGAGCTTTAGTATTAGGCTGAGTCGGAGCCAAGGTTCGGCTCCGAATCCATCCAGCAAGAATGGAGGCGAGATTGACAACTTAACATGTATTTTTATACCTCAAGTAGAATCCAAAGAATTCTTCCTTAGGTATTCAGCAAATGTTGGAGGTGTGATTGGGAATAATGAGGTAACTGTGAACATATCTTCTGGGAATGTAATGAGTTGTCAGACTTTAAAGATTCCCTGCAGACTACTCTGTCAGAGATGCTGGGTGTGCAAACAAAATTTTTTGAACTATGATACAGAACTGGAATTAACTAAACATAGTAATGCCTTGTAGTGTCTAACTATGCTGCCTGCCAAAAAAAGCAATTACTAGAAAATGGAAATCATAGCCTAAATAAGAAGTTATGTACTCACCATAACGTTCCATCTGAGTAGGCAAACTTCATTTGGCAGCAACCTATGGGTCTTCGGATCCATATCGGATCCGAGACGGCAGTTTCCAACAGCTGAGATCCAAGCTCCAAGCTCCTCCCCCTACCCATAATCCCCTGCCATCCCTACCTGACCTCAGATCGAGTTTGCCTAATGCAAGACCTGCACCAAATAGCCAGTCTATGGTCTGACCTCGATGCAATCAGATGACAATAAGAGTAAAATAAATATCCGACGGTCAGGGGGAAGGAGGGGGGAAACGGTTGCTGCCAAATGAAGTTTACCTACTCAGATGGAACGTTATGGTGAGTACATAACTTCTTAATCTGAAGTAGTTAACTTCATTTGTGCATCAACCTATGGGACAGAGTCCCCAGCTAACTAAATCTTGGGAGGTCCTCATGGAAGGATGTTCCGGAGCACTGCAGAGCCAAAGGATGCTCTCCCTCTGGAGACCAGGTCCAACTTATAATGATTTATAATGGTATGAGATGAAGCCCAAGTGGCTGCCGAACGAATTTCATCCAATGAGACTCTAGAATGAAAGGCAGCAGAGGTGGAAATTGACCTAGTAGAATGGGCGTGGAATCCTTGGGGTGCAGGCCGGCCAGAACTTTCGTATGCTAGTAGAATACACTGTGAAATCCATCTGGACAGTGTGACTTTAGAAACTGATTTTCCAAAATTAGTTTTAGCAAAGGAAATAAACAGCTGGTCTGACTGCCTATGACCAGCTGTTCTGTGCAAGTAGAAACGTAGTTGTCTATGAACATCCGAGTGCAATTTATATTCGCCTTTGTTTTGGTAATTGGGAAAGAAGACAGGTAAGTTAATAGTTTGATTGATATTTGATTCGGAAGCAATCTTAGGAAGAAAGGAGGGATTGGTCCTGAGGGATACTCTGTCTTTGTGAAAAGTCAAATACGGTGGCTTGGCGGAAAGGGCTTGTAGTTCAGAAACCCTTCTCGCCGAAGTGATAGCGACGAGAAAGGCTGTTTTCCAGGATAATAGTTTAAGATCCACTGAAGCTGCAGGCTCAAAGGAGGGAGCTGTCAAAGCCTGGAGCACGAGCGCTAAATCCCAAGGAGGGACTACGTCCTTTCACCAGGGGTACCCTTCAAAAAGGCCTTACACAATCTGGTTGAGATCTAAGGGCCTAGGTTACTCCCCACGTGATAATGTGAAATTGCTGCCATTGAACTCTGACTGTGGAAGAGCTGGCTCCTTGGTCAAAAAGTCCTGACAAAAAGTCTAACACCACGGGCAACGGAGCCGTAAAGGGGTCTAAGTTTTGTTGCTCCACCCAAACAGAAAAACGTTTCCATTTGCTATCATAAAGTCTTCTAGTAGACGGCTTGTGGGCCGCCACTAAGATAGCTTTGACCGGAGAAGAGATACCGGGAGTCCTAGCTAGGAGTGGAACTGGAGCAACCAAGCCGTGAACTTCAGATTGTCCAGATTCGAGATCGGAAGGTCTAATGGGTGCAAGATCAGATCCGGGATGGGATCCAGAATCCAGGGTGGATTAACTAGATGAGACCATAGGTAAGGGAACCAAGCCTGATGAGGCCAGAATGGGGCAATGAGGATTATTCTGCTCATACACAAGGCAGGTGCACGTAAAATCCTTGCACGGCAAAGCAGTCAAAATCCAAAAAACAAGCCAGCAAGTGTTGGAAGTGCCAAATACAAAAGTATTTATTCACATAAGAGGGACAAATCCCCCAGTAAATCTGATATAACAAAATCAATCAAACCGGTTTCGGCTCAACAGAGCCTTCTTCAGTGAAATTCAGACAATCAAAATGATTAGATGTCAATTCAAATACATTTATTTAGTGAAAAATCACATAAGAACCAATCAGAAAGCTTAATTCAAAATTGGTCATTAAGACCAGGTGGAAACAAAGCTCCAAGTTTTAAAATCCATTTCCTCTCCTTAGAACAAAGTAATTCATGCCAATGATGTTTGTCTTTACATGTACCCTTGATACAGTCAATAATGACAAACTTAAAAGAAGCTGATACATGTTTTAAACTGTGTTTGTATAATGCATTGCTGAGGCGTTTATTCTTGATATCACTCAAATGTTCACAAACTCTGAGACGAAAAGCTCTAGAGGTCTGGCCCACATAAAAAGCAGAAGTGCAGGTCACTAAATAGATGACCCACTCAGTGCTGCAATTGGCCCAAAATTTAATACCAAAGACCTCAGAGGTGTTTTTACTGCTAAATTCCCCGAGTATGTGAAACACGAGTGCAAAATGAGCAGTGGCCGCAGGGAATACGTCCTAGAACTGGTCTACCTGTAAGAGATAATTGAGTAGAAGCTAAAGTGTCAGGACACACCCTCTTATAATGACTAAGTTTGGAACCAATAGTCTGTCCCCTCCTAAATGAAAAAGAACATCTGCCTTTGGATCCTTCTCCTCATTTTCAGCGTAAAATTGGTCAGTTTTTGACAGAAGCCGTGGAGGAGGGCATAATTACACAGTTTCACTGAAGAAGGCTCTGTTGAGCCGAAACCGGTTTGATTGATTTTGTTATATCAGATTTACTGGGGGATTTGTCCCTCTTATGTGAATAAATACTTTTGTATTTGGCACTTCCAACACTTGCTGGCTTGTTTTATGGATTATTCTGCTCCCCAGCCAACTGGCTTTCTGCAAGAACTTCAGCATTAGAGGAAAAGGATGATAAGCATAAAGGAGACTGGGTGGCCAAGCATGTGCCAGAGCGTCCCGGGAGGATTCCCCGGGTGGGGGAATTAGAGCGAAGTAGTCGTTGCACTTAGTATTTGAGAGAGAAGCGAAAAGATCGCAACAAGGTTGACCCCATTTGGAGAATATTTTTTCCCTACTTCGGGATTCAGAGACCACTCGTACGGCAAGAGAATTGTGCAACTCAGTCTGCCCGCTAGCATGCTGGACTGTCCCGGAATGTGTGTCGCTATGAGAAAACGGTTGGTGGAGATCGTCCATTCCCACACTCTCATGGCCTCTCGGCAAAGTGGATAGGACCTGGTTCCCCCTTGTTTGTTGATATACCAGACTACCGACATGTCCGTCTGGATCGCAATAGACCCCACGGGAAGAAGGCTCTGGAGTGCTTGCAACACCAACAGCACCGCCCTCATCTCTAGGACATTGATAGGCAGCGAGGTCTCCGTGTGGTCCCATGTGCCTTGGACTGTCCTGCCTAGACAATGCCCCCCCAAGGCGAGAGGAGTCCGTGGTCACCATGGTTAGGGGATGGGACACAGCAAATGGCCGACCTTTGAGGAGGTCCGGGGACTGGAGCCACCACAGGAGGGCCTACCTGCAAACCCTGCTAAGGTGAATGGGATGGTTTAGAGGGTAATGCAAAAAGGAACATTGGACTTGGAGGGTCCACTGCAGGACCCTCATGTTCAAACGTGCCATGGGCAGCAGGTTGATGGCAGCTGCCATCGACCCTAGGGCCCTCAGGACCAAAGCTGCTGAAGGAGATGGGGAATGAAGAATGGCCCACACATGGAGTCTCAGGGTTCGTAGCTGGTCCGAAGTCAAGAAGGCTAGGAGCCGGCATGTATCCAATCTGGCCCCGATGAAGTCTATGATTTGGGTCGGCAGGAGGGAAGATTTCTCTACATTGACTGTGATCCCCAGCCAGGGAGCTAGTTGGAGGAGAGAGTCCCTGGCCGCACAGAGTAGATGCCTTGTGGGGGGCAGTCAGGAGCCAGTCGTCCAGGTAGGGGAAGACCTGAATTCCCTGGAGTCTCAGGTGGGCCGCTATCACTGACAAAACCTTGGTAAACACCCTGGGGTCTGTGGTGAGACCAAAGGGGAGGACCCTGAATTGGTAATGACTGGCTCCTAGCCAGAAGCGAAGGAACCTCCTGGAGCGTCTGTTCATCAAGATGTGGTAGTACGCATCCTTGAGGTCTATAGAGCACATCCAGTCGTTCTCCTGCAAGAGGGGGAGAATGGCTTGAAGTGTGACCATTCAGAACTTTTCTTTGGTTACTGACAGGTTCAAGAGGGATAGATCGAGGATTGGCCTTAAGTCCTCCGTCTTTTTTGGCACCAAGAAGAACCTGGAGTAAAAGCCCGATCCGAATTGCTCTGGAGGGACGTGCTGAATGGCTCTTTTTTCTAGCAGCTGCTGGATTTCCGCAGCCGCGGGCTCCCTCTGATGGGGAGGGACATCAGGGAGGAATCTGGGATTGAAGGGGATGAAGAAACGAGATTTGGTAACCTCTGGATATGATACGAAGCACCCAGCGATCAGTCTTGATGGACTCCCAAGCTGCCAGGTGCCTCGAAAAACACCCCCCAACTGCCTCCAGAGTGGAGCAATCGGGTAACCCCTCAGGGTTGCTGCATGGGCCGATCAGAGAACGATTCTCTGGACCCAAAACTCCTCGGACCCCCTCTGCCCCTAGGGCGGCATCCATCCTGTCCTCCTTTGCTTCGGAAGGACTGGGTGTCCGGAGCGTCACGGGACTGTTGCGACTTCCAGAACCACATCTTCTTCTGTCCCTTTTGGTTCTTGGAGAAAGACCTCTGGGGAGCAGAGAAGCGGACTCTGACGGCAGACCACGTCTTCCCGTCCTTCTCAGTCTGGACTAACGTTTCACGTACGGTTTTGCCAAAGAGAGCAGAACCATCGAAAGGGGCATTAGCGAACGACACCTTAAAGGGTTCCGCAAAATCACAGTGGCGGCGCCTGCTCCGCTAGCTCTAACAGCTCCTTCCGTAGCATGGGATAGTAGCCGCATAGAGGTATTAGAAATAGACCTAAGAGTGGCCATTCGGGCAGAGTACACCTGCTTGTCTTCCACTGACATGGACTCTGGGGGTGTCCCAGCGTACTCTTTAATAAGGTCTCGCTGGAGCCGTATGACATGTGCCATGTAGTTCAGTGACCTTACAGAGAAGGTAGCTGAACTGAAGACTCTCTTCCCAAGGCGGTCCATCGCCCGAGACTCCTTGCTAGGAGGATGGACCGAGGGACTTTCTTGGGCCAGTTCCCTCTTGGTGGCTGCCGCCACCAACATGGCATCTACCGGGGATCCCTTACTCCAGTGCACTCTGTCGGAGGGGGGACTAAGTATCCTATCAGATCTCTTCGGGACGGGCTCCACAGTGTCCTGCTCCTTCCACGCCCTGGTAGTGATCAGGTCTACCAAGGGGTCGGCTGGAGGGTACACCCAAGAGGTAGGCGGGCCTGCTTCAAACGCCTCCAGGAACACAGACTCGTCCGAGGTAGGCTTTGGGGCGGACCACCCTCCCCTTATTCTGAGCATCTCCATGATGTCTCCAAAGGAGACATCTTCGGGGGGTGATCTTGGGAAGCCTTCCCCTTCATCCAAATCTGTGTCCTCGGTCAAGGACTCAGGGGAGTCCAAGTGTCTCCTTTTGCACTTGCACTTGTGAGGGACCTCCTCGGGGGGGCTGTCCGAGGAGGCCTCACCAGGCTCATCATGTCCCAACAAGGGAACTACCTGGGACGTTACAGCAGACTGTCCCTGGGGCCGGGTGATGGTCATAGCCAACTGAGAGGGAGTGCGGGGTGGAGCCATAGCTGTGGCCGGGGGCCTGGAATCCCTCGACAGAGCCCTCTCCACCACGTCGAAGGAGAGCTGCTCTCTCTGGGATCAGAGAGCAAACCATCCCTCGGATCAGACGAGCGGATTGGGGCCGGCACCGACGCTATCGGATCCAACGGGCCAGTATGCTCCGACCTGGATGGAGCCAAAGGCACCCTGACACCCTCGGATCCGAAGCTCAGCTCTTGGCTCAGAGAGCTCGGATCCACAGAAAAGGGACCCGACAGTCTCGTGGGCGATGTCGGCGCCGAAGTACCCGATACTATCGGCGCAGACACCCCCCGGCTCCAACGCCACTCGGCTCCGAAGACTCCAAACCCGGGAAGCAGGTTGGAGAAGGAGCTATCGGGGCGAAAAATGGTTCGAGCTCCCCCCCCAAGGGGGGAGAGGCAGGAGCACTCCCATCTGCAGTTAAGCCTGGAGGAATCTTCTCATCATCCGGTCCAAATCTGTGTCCGTTAAGCTTTTGGTGGACCTGGACAAGGCCACCGAGGCAGGACAGGAATGCTGCCTCGATGACCTCGAGGGAGACCGGGCCTTCTCCTCCTCCGGTTCCGGTGAGAAGCAAGGTGACCAGAGCCGGGAAGGAGAAGGCTCGGAGGTCTTGGAGGGAGAAGCCCGCTTAGCTGGCAGGGCCAATGTAGAGGCCTCGGCCCTCCGCTTGTGGTGCTTCTCCCTGCGCTTCTCTTTTCTGGCTTCCCTATCCTCCTGGCCCGAGGTGGGAGGCTGAGTCCCGGCCAGGGGAAGGGAAGCAGTTGCGGGTACTGCCGCAGCTGCGGCAGGCACCACGGGTGGGACCGGAGGTCAGAGCAGAGTCCGGGGGCAGAAGTCCTGCCAGAATCAACTTCGACTTCCGGTCCTTAAGTGCCCTGGGGTTGAACGCCGCACAAACAGTGCAACCAGAGGAGAGGTGTTCAACCCCAAGGCACAAAACACACAGAGTGTGGCCATCCGCTGGGGATAGCTTATGGCCAAACTCTGTACATTTAGAAAATAATGTCTTTGGGGCCTCAGACATTATACTAAGAAAGACACACACACTAGGCCCCAAGCACACACAGACACACGCCTTAACGCTCTCACGAAGGGGGGGGGGATAAGCTAAAATTAAAATTTGTAGCGAAGAAAACTACAAGGGGGAAGCTAAACACACACACAGCACTTTTTTTTTTTTGACAGGAAAGTAAAGAAAAAAAGACAAAATTTCCTCACAAAGTCTTGATTAGAAAAACCCAACGCCTGGAACTCAAAGATCAAGCTGCTGGCTTCAACCGCGGCAAACTAGATCTGAGGTCAGGTAGGGATGGCAGGGAATTATGGGTAGGGGGAGGAGCTTGGAACTCGGATCTCAGCTGTTGGAAACTGCCGGCTCGGATCCGATATGGATCCAAAGACCCATAGGTTGATGCACAAATGAAGTTAACTACTTCAGATCAAACTGTACTAGAAGTAGTGAATCTAGTAGCAGAGATAAAACAGGAACTGGAATCTTTAGAAAAAGGTATGAGCAAATTACACAGAAAAAAATGGGAATTGTAGAAACAACACGTGCAGAGGAGGAATGAAGTTTATAGAAGGCAGGACTTGAATGAGCTATGTATTGCTTGACTTGACAATGACTGGATAGATTACAAGTGATGTTTGCAACTATAATTATGTTATAGGATCATAGGAGGTTACTTGGCTATTGGCCCTGAGGCACTTATAAGCCTAGCCAAGAGTTTAGCCTATGTTTAGACATGTCAGCACCCAATGTTCCTGTCCAGCAGGGACATGGGTGGAATCCCTGGGGTGGATTTTCTGTTTCCATATCCAGTTATCCAGGTTACGCATAAAAAGGGGTAAAGAGGTACTCTGCTTAACATGGAAAGGGAGTCTATTCCACAGATGGGGGAGTCTCTGGGCCACAAATCTATCATGCCAACAAGTCCTGTTGATGTCACAGACCAGGTTGAGGCCATGCGTGCGGGTTACTCGAGTGGATCTTGACTTGTAGATATGCATCAGTTCCACCAAGGCGGGGTCCGTGATCTCCTTGTATGCCACACAAGTCACAGCTGAGAAGTCTGTATGAAACAGAGTACAGAGATAGGGCTTTTAGCCTATCTGTGCATGGCATATGTTTGAGGCCCTGGGTTAATATGGTTTGTTTCCAGTTATATAAATGTATGACAGCCTATGTCATATGTGATAATTTAATAAAGATTTTACTTGTTTATATTAAAAAAAAAAACACACAGATGCATAGTTACAGGGAGTACGTAAATTTCAAAATCTGATGTCTCTCATTCATTGCTCAACGACTGAGTCCCCACCTACGATAACCTTGGGTGGCCCTCATGGAAGGATGCTCTGGAGTACTGCAGATCCAAAGGCAGGTCTGCTTCTGGAAATGAGATCCAGTTTGTAATGAGCAATAAAATATGTGCACTGGACCAAGTAGCTGCAGCACAGATATCATCAATAGAAGTTCTGGCCCAGAAAGCAGATTAAATTGCAATGGATCTAGTGGGATGAGATTTAGGACATCTTGGCAAAAGCAAGCCTCACTTAGAATAAATATATGAAATGCAATCTGTTACCCATTTGGCTAGACA
Organism: Protopterus annectens; assembly: GCF_019279795.1. Taxonomy (NCBI): domain Eukaryota; kingdom Metazoa; phylum Chordata; order Ceratodontiformes; family Protopteridae; genus Protopterus; species Protopterus annectens. The sequence goes on along the minus strand of NC_056739.1, from coordinate 401,564,336 downwards.
CTGGTTTCCCCAATCTACTGGGGGCAGACATGAACTGGTCAGTTTTTTTCTGAAACTCTTTATCTTATAAAGACAAAAACAAAGCGGTCTATGCACATCTAAAAGTTGAAGCATGTATTCTCCTTTATTAGAATCATTTGGAAAGAACACCACTAAGTTAATCACTTGGTTGATGATCGCCTCAGAGTCTATTTTGAGCAGAAAGGATGGATTAGTACATAAAATAAGTTGACTTTGTAGAGAGTGCTTAAAGTTTAGAAACTCACCTAGCTGAAGTGATGACCACTAGAAAGACGGTCTTCCAAGACAAACTTGAGATCTGAATTGACTGGGGGCTCAAAGTGAGGCCGCGTCAAACTCTGTAATAAAAAGTATAAGGTCCCATGGAGTATGACCTTTAATTGGAGATCGAAGCAAAAAAGTTCTTTTAAGGATGGCTTTGCATAACTTGGAAGAGGCTATGGGAAAAGCCCAATCTCCAGTGTAATAATTGGAAATAGCTGCTAACTGAACTTTAATGGTGGAAAAAAGTACAGCTGTCTACCTACCATAAATGTAGATGTTCAAGTGCATTCACTGTTGCAGTCATTACAATTGGGTTATCCTGCTGGCAGACTACCCGCAGTCGGCCTGAATTCCAAAGTCTAGGTCCGGCGTCGGTTGCTGTCGCCTCCTCCCTGACGTCAGTGTGCCAGAGGTATAAAAGATGCAGCCAACGCCATTTTCTTCAGTTTTTCTTGCCCCAGATGTCAGGTGTCCCTAAAAGGGTAGGCTAAAAATATATGTCTATAAAGCATGCATGCACCAAGTAACAAGTTTCCTTCATCTACAAGCAAATACACCACATAGGTTGTATAGAATAGAGAAGTACAGATAAGGTCCAGCAGAGATAAGGGGGATGGTAGGTGGGTAACCTGGAATGCAACAGTGAATACACTAACATCTACATTTATGGTAGGTACACAACTGTACTATGTTCATCGTGTTTCACTGTTGCAGTCATTACAATTGGGTTGAATCCCAAAGCTAAGGTTGGGAGGCTGGAACTAAACAGAATTAGGAGCGGCTATGAGGCCCTGCAGGACTGCAGTGGCAAAGCCTGCCCTGGATTTGGAGTAGAGTGGGTAGTGCTTTGTAAAAGTGTGCACTGAACTCCAGGTTGCAGCCTCTAAAATGTCTTTGGTTGGGACTCCCCTGAGGAAGGCTGCTGAAGTGGCTGCTGCTCTGGTTGAATGTGGCCTAATGCCCTTAGGCACTGACTTGCTATGTTGAGAATAGCATAAACAAATGCAGTGACCTATCCACTTTGAAATAGCCTGCTTTGAGATAGCCTTTCCTTGTGATCCTGCAGCATATGCTACCGCTAATTGCTCAGTCTTTCTGAAAGCTTTGGTTCTGTCCAAGTAGAAGCGCAGTTGCCTGTGTATGTCCAACGAATGCAGAAGTTTCTCACCCTTATTCTGTGGGTTTGGATAAAAGGTAGGCAAATGAATAGTTTGGCTGAGGGTCACACTGGACACTACCTTAGGCATAAATGTGAGGTTTGTCCTTAGAGAAACCCTATCTGGATGGAAAATGATAAAAAGTTCCACAGCCATGAGTGCTTGTAGCTCTGAGACGCGTCTTGCAGAGGTTATTGCTAGGAGCAGAGCTGTTTTCCATGATAAAAATTTTATATCAGCTGTAGCGGCTGGCTCAAAAGGAGGCAGAGTGAGTTTTTCCAAGACATAATTGAGGTCCCATGCAGGTAATGGTGATCCTCCTTGGAGGCCGTAAGTTTCTGGCTCCTCTGAGGTACTGCCTTAAAGGATATGAAAAAATAGGTGTCTCTGTATTGTAATAAGCTGAAATGGCTGAGGCATGAATCTTAATTGATGAAAAGGATAGTCCTTTGTCCAGCATCTCAGTTAAGTATTGCAAAATCTGAGAGATATTTGGAACAGTCATGTCAATTCCTTGTGCCTAGTTCCAAGCACAGAATCTCTTTCATTTTTCTGCATAAGATTTTCTGGTACTGGGCCTCCTGGCCTCCAAGATAACATCCATCACCACTTTAGAGAGAGGGGTGTTTTGAAAAGCTACATTATCCGTCATGCTGCCAGATTTAAGGTCCTAAGTTGACTGTGCAGGATCCGATTGTTTTGTTGGGTCAGTAAGTGAGGAATTTGAGGTAATGTCCATGCTGGGTATTGAGTCAAGTTCCTTAGGATTGGGTACCAGTGCTGGTGGGGCCAGTTTGGGGCAATCAGTATCATTTTTGGCTTCTCTTGTCTGACCTTTAGGAGTACCTTGGGGAGGAGAGTCAGTGGGGGAAAGGCATATGCTGTTAAGTTTTTCCAGCTGAAAGATAGAGCGTCCACTTTCCATGCTTGCTTGTGACAAGTCCTTGTACAGAATCTCTGTAGCTGGCAGTTGTGAGGGGAGGCAAATAGATCTATGTCTGGGCATCCCCAATTCCTTGTTATCATGTTGAAGATTTGTGGATCCAATTTCCACTCATGGGGATCCATGAGGTTTCCGCTTAGTCTGCCAGAGTATTTATCTTTCCTGGCAGGAATTGCTTGCAGATGTACTTGGTAAGTCAATGCTGTATCCCACAACGTCATGGCTAGTCTGCAAAGGGGGTAGGAATGTGTGCCTCCCTGCTTGTTTATGTACCACATGACTGTAGTATTGTCCGTCTTTCCTGGATGAAGTAGGTCCTTGAAGGCTGTCGGGGCATTTTGAACAGCTAGCATCTCTTTTTGATTAATATGTAGATGCATTTGGATTGCGGACCATGAGCCCTGAATACATCTTCAAACCATGTGGGCCCCCCAGGCATAATCCAATGCATCTGTTGTCAATGTCTGCCTGGCTGGCGGTATGGTGAATGGCTGCCCCTTGTTGTAGTGACAGGCCTTTGCCCACCATCGAAACTCCTGTAGCAGGTAGGGAATGAGTGTAATTGTTTCCAGGCTGTGGCAATGCTGAGTCTGAACACCTTTTAGATACCATTGTAGTTTCCTCATATGCAGTCTTGCATACGGAATTAGCAGAATGCAGGATGCCATGAAGCCCAAAGCCTGCAGACTTTTTCTTGCAGTTAATTGGGTGTTTGTTGCCAACTTTTTGAAATAAGTAGTCAGTTGCCTTTGTTTGTCTGGCGTGAGATAAGCCATATGGGCAGTTGTATTTAAGCTTGCACCCAGGAATATTATCTCTTGAAAGGGTACAAGTTTTGATTTCTTTTGTTTACTGTGTACCCTAGGCATGTTAATAATCTTTTTACAAATGCCAGATGCTGTAGTAGTATGTCCTTATTCTCTGCTTGAATAAGGCAGTCGTCCAAGTAAGGACATATCTGTATTTCTCTTTGTCTGCAAAATGCAATTACTGGTGCCAGGCATTTTGTGAAGACCCAGGGCGCAGTAGATAAGCCAAAGGGCAGTGCAGAGAATTGGTAGTGCATTGAGCCAGCTATGAATCGGAGGTATCTTCTGCATGATTGTTTGATTGGGACATGCAGGTATGCCTCTTTTAGGTCTAAAGTTACAAGCCAAGCCTTCTTGCCCAGAATGGGCAGAAGCTGCTGCAGAGTCAACATTTTGAATTTTGGAATATCCAGGAATTTGTTTAGAATTGATAGGTCCAGTATTGGCCTCCAGGCTTTGTCCTTTCTGGGCACCAAGAAAAGTCTTGAGTAAAATCCTTGCCCCTGCTTTTGCTGTGGTACTTGCTGAATGGCCCTCATGTCCATGAGGGATGAAACTTGTTTTTGTGCCTCTGCCCATTGATTTTTTTGGCAGGTCTGGCATACCGTTTGCCCTTGGCAGGGTGTGAAAGTGGAAACTGTAACCTTGTAACACTATGTTCAAGACCCATTTGTCCTAGCTGATTAGGTGCCAGTTTTGAGAAAAAAGTGCAAGTTTTCTCCCTAAAGGAGCTACCCAGAAGATAAGTGCTTGGCACTGGCAGGGGGAAGTCATTGGGACTGCTTTCTGTATGACTGTGATTTGTCTTCTCTGCTTTTGGAGGTAGAAGCACCCCATTGTTTAGACCTGTATGAGCTTTGGGGCTGGGATCTGTATCTGCCTCTTTGTGGCCTGTCTGACACTGGAAAGGACCAATTCTTTGTAGGCCAGTGTCTGCTAAATCTTGGAGGCTGTACCTGTCAGAAATCCTTGACTGTTTGCATAGATTTGGCTTTGTCCTCCATTTTCTTCAACACCTCTTCTGCTTTAACACCAAACAAGGTATCATGCTGTAATGGAGCATCTAATAATTTTGCTTTAACAAGATCAGGCAGATTCTGTTCCTTTAACCAAGCATGCCTCCTAATGACAGAACCCATAACAGCGACTCTGCATGAGGCCTCCAAAGAATCAAAACCACATTGTAAAGTATGCTTTCCAACTTGTTCAGCTGCATGCAATAAATCCTGCATTTCTTTATTTTCTGCACTTTCAGAATTTGTCAACATTTTCTGTTTAAGCAGTGACATAATGTATTGCTGATATTTAGGCATATGAAACTGACAATTTAAAGCCCTTATAGCCAAGGTAGCAGAAGTGTAAATCTTTTTTCCCCATCTGTCCAGTGCCCTGGAATCTCTGTCAGAGGAAGTAGGGTTGTTTGCAGTGGAAGCCTTGACCCCCTTGAGAGCCTGAAAGATAGTTTCTGGGTCAGCAGCAGGGTTTTTAAAAAGAAATTTGTGGGAGTCTGGAACCCTGTAGTATCTGTCTGGCTTAACAGAAGCTGGAGGTAAGGAGTCAGGAGTCACACTGGACTCTGAAAATACATCATCTACAATGTCTAGCACAGGTGGAATAGCCAGGGGGCTGTGCTGAGGCAGTAAAAGAAAGTTCCTGAGCCTTTTCTTAGATTCTGAATAATCTTGGCTCTCCCAGTGGAAATGCTCCCTTATGGTATGCAGTGTTTCCCCAAAAGAATAGTCCTCAGGAGGAGAAGCTGAGGGGATAGATTCTTCAGCATCATAATCCTCATAAGGAGGAAGAGTGTATTCCTGATCAGAAGAGGAATCAGATGAAATGGAAACCTGATCTGAAGATTTATATTCTACCTCTTGCCTAGGCCTCTTGTCAGGGGGAGGATGAGAACCCCTGATCAAAGTAATCAGGTCTTCGGACATTTTGAGCATCTGTTTTTTTAGGCATGGAGGCCTGTCCATAGGGTTGTTGTACTTGTTTGTCTTTAAAGCTGCTTTAGTCTTTGCCTTTGAAGCTGAAGTAGTTTTAACGTATAATTGTGTAGGCCTGAAAACACCCTCAGAAGCCGGTGCCTGCTCAGCGGCTCCCAACCCATCTGAGGGGTAGGTTTCCGAAGGTCCAGTATCTTGAGTTTCTGTAGGCCTGGTTGACTCCACGTGGGAGTCGGTATCGGCCTGCAGCTCTAAAGTAGAGGTCGTCAGGGGCTGCGAAAGCACCTCACTGAGAACTGGCGACTGGCCTAGAAAAAGCCTCGTCATCAGTTTTGGACCTCGGATGCCTGCCGTCCTCTTTTTCTTTACGTTTTTTGTAAACTCCGGTAGTCGGCTGTTCCGATGGCATTATATAATTAAATCTTCTGCCAAAGTAATGAAATGCAAAATTGTACCGACGCTTAATAGTGCGTTGGTTAAATCTAGCACAAAACCGACAACTAGCAACATCGTGGTCAGGGCCTAGGCAAGGAATGCAGTAAGAATGAAAATCCTTATGAGGTATTTGCTTCCCACAAAAAATATAATTATCAACTTTTTCTGACATTGGTCTGGAGCAACAAAAAAGTTTCCCCAACGGGGTACTTAGCTTTTAATAAAGACTTCGGATCTGAAATTCGAACTTGAAAATCTCAGGAGTCTGCCGACCGGCACTTTTGCTTCGGGCACCGCGCAGCAAGAAAGACTGAAGAAAATGGCGTCGGCTGCATCTTTTATACCCCTGGCACACTGACGTCAGGGAGGAGGTGACAGCAAACGATGCCGGACCTAGACTTTGGAATTCAGGCCGACTGCGGGTAGCCTGCCAGCAGGATAACCCAATTGTAATGATTGCAACAGTGAAACACGATGAACATCTAGCTGCTCCTTCTTGAAAAACTGAACTAAAAGTCTAAAACAGCACGGAAAGGTGAGGTAAAAGATCCAACCTTCTTTGATAAGCCCAATAAGAAAATTCCATATACATTTATATATTTTTCTAGTGGAGGCTTTTTGGAATAACAGAAAATGGCAAACTGGGGAAGAATGCCTGGGCTGTCTAGCCATCACTGGAAATGGAGAAAGCATGCAGTCAGTTTGGGCCCATGAAGATTGGGGTTAGCCATCCCTGTGGGGTGGGTGATCAGATCTGGAGAGGGATCCAGTGTTCAAGGAGGACATAGGAGATTAGACCAAAGGAAGGGGAACCATACTTGACAATGCCTGAAGGGGGTAATGAAAATAACCGTGCTCTCAAACTGGAATGCTTTATGAAAAAATTTGTGAATCGGGGGCAAGGGGGGATAAGCGTAAATGAGACCGGGAGGCTAATCTTGGACTAGAGCATGTCTTGGTGATGTCTACTGAGAGGGGAATTAGTGAAAAGAACCTGCTGCACTTGTTGAAGGGAGAGGCAAATAGATTGCAGCAAGGCTGACCACATTGACAGAAGATTATCTCTGCCACAACTAGACAGAGACACTCATGAAGCATCAGAATCATCCTGCTGAGTTTGTTGGCAAACATTCTGGATTTCCCCAGTATGGGCATTGCTTACAGAAAGCAGCTGCAAGAGATCACCCACTGCCACATTCTCATTGCTTCTTGACAAAGAGGGGGGAGGATTGGGTTCCCCCATTTTGTTGATATACCAAAACTATTATGTTTTCTGTTTAAATAGTAACAGTCCCTGGAGGAAGAGAGTTTTGAAAGGCCTGCAATGCTAATAGGACAGTCCTCATCTCCAGGACAATGCTATGAAAACTGGTCTCTTCCAGGAACCATATGCCTTGGACCATCCATCTGAAGAAATGCCCCCCAACCCAAATTGGGAGGTGGCTGTGGTCAGCATGGCTAATGGGGGTGGGAATACAAAGGGACAATCTTGACAAACTTTGTTGGACTTGATCCACCATAAGTAGGGAGTCCCTGAAAACCCAAGTTTTATAAGACAGAATAGGAGCTGTTGAAGAAATGACCCTTTAACTGCTACAGTCCACTGAATAAGTTGTGCATGAAAATGAGCAGTTGGTAGGAAGGTATACTTGCAACCATTGATCATAAGGCCTGAAGAACTAGTTTTGCTGGGGGAGAAGGGTATGAAAGTATCTCCCTGACATGTAGTCAAAAGGGTTTTTTTTTAGTGGAAGTAAGGTCAACTGACAGGTGGTATATCCAGGCAAGCTCCTAAAAACTCCAAGATTTGAACTGGTTGTAGATGGGACTTGGCATAACTGATGGACTCCAACAGACTGACATAATTATGGACCAAGTAGTTCCTAGCCTTTGTAAGGTGATGCCTGGTTGGGGCAGCGAGACGTCAATCATCTAAATAGGGAAACACACTGAATCTGAGCAGTCTGTAATGAGCTACTAACACTACCATGAATTTGGTGAACATCCTGTGGGCTGTGGTGAGACAAAGGGCAAGGCCCTGAATTAGTAATGACTGGCCCAAAACTGGAAGCACAGATATCTCTAGCAGCATCTGCTCATTTTAAAATTAGAGTATGCATCCTGGAGATCTATAGAGCACATCCAGTTATCCTTCTGTAGAAGAGGTAGAAAGGACTGAACTGTAACTAACGGGAACTTGGGAGGTCTTTACAACTGATTTAGAAAGCTGCGATCCGATCCATAATAGGCCTCAGGTCCCCTGTTTTCTTTGGCACTAAAAAGAACCTTGAGTAAGTTCTCAATCGTCTTTGGCCTGGTGGGACCTCTTGGATGACTTTTGTCTAGCAGATTTTGAAGTTTCTAGGGCTGCTAATTCCTGCTGACTGGGTGGAACATCAGGGAGATTTTTCCTTTTGGATGGCTGAATTTGTAGAAAGAGAACGAAATATCCTCTGGATATAATCTTTTGCATCCAAGTGTCTTTTGTGACAGATGCCTAGGCTTCTGAGGGCAGATAAAGGCACCCCTCAACTGCCTCCAGAGAAGAACAGTCAAGAAACCCTTCAGGAGTACTGAAATGGTCCATTGGAAAAAGAATCTTGAAACCCTTGGTTTTGCAGGCCTCCCCTGCTGTGAGGACAGCATCCTCCCTTGGAACCCTCCCCCCACCTCTGGGAGAAGGTTCCCCATGTGAGTCCTGCAAAGATCATTGTGATTTCTGGAACAATATCTTTTTACCTCCGTGCTGATTTCCAGAGAAAGCTGGAGTAAAAAAAACGAATTCCCATGGCAGACAAGGTCTTTCCATCTTGCTCACTATGGCAGTGTGTTCTTTTACTGTGGAACCAAACACAGATGATCCATCAAAGGGAGCATTGCTGAAAGAAGACTTAAAAGGGCTCTGGTAAAGTCACACGAATATATCCAGGCATGTTTCCTGATGGCTATGCTTGAACCCACCGCCATGAGGAACCTTCTGCAGCATGAGAAATTAACCATAAGGATGCATTAGAAATCAACTGAAGGGTGGCCAGTTGTATACAAAAAGATCCAAGCTCCTCTGCTGATGTGGACTCTGGAGTAGATTAAGAGAGTTCCTTTATTAGGTCTCTCTGCAATCTGATAAAATGTGCCAGGTAACTGAGGAACCATAAAGCAAAGGTTCCTAAGGCATAAACGCTCTTTCCAAATCTCTCCATTGCCCTGAACTCTCTATCAGAGTGATGAACAGAAGAGTTTTGTTTAACACAACCATGGCATCCACGTGAACTCTTTCACTCCAACAATGTCTGTGCTTGGATGAAGCAAGAAACTTGTCTGGGGCAAAATTGAACTTGTTCTACAGTATCCATCTCCTTCCATGCTCAGTGAGACATGATCTAGAAGGTCATCTGCCAAAGGAATAAACCAGGACATAGATGGGCCAGACCCAAAGGCTTCCAGGAACACATACTCCTCCTCAGAAGGGGGCTCAGAAGGCCATCCACCTTTCTGGCTAAGGATCACTAGAATGTCTCCAAATGAGAGGTCTTTTGGAGAAAATCTTTGAGACCCCCTACCTTTCTTCGAAGTTGATGTCTTAGTTTAAGGATTCCTGAGGGGAATCTATGTGCCTCCTTTACGCAGTCTCTTCCAGGGGACCTCCTCAGTGGGGTGAGATGAACAGGTGTCAGAAGATAGGGGAGGTTCCTGTGCAGGAACTATATGAAAGCTCATATTGGCCAGCTGTCCCTAAGGGATAGGATGATGAGGCTCAGAAGTCAAATCCAAAGGGGTATTGAAGAAGGCTCAGAAGATGCAAGAATCAAAAGTACTCTCAGTTGAGAGAAAGCCCTCCACCACCTTGAAAGCAGAAGGACTGGAAGAATCCATTGCCATCCTCACAGGAGCCGAAACCACAGGTGCTGCCAAATGCTGCCCAGGCTCCTGCCACAAGGGAGGAGTCAGACTGAGGCAGTCTAAACACCGAAGCTCAGAGGGGAATGAATGACTCCGAAAGTCTAAGAGTCGAAGACATCACCCCTGACCTGGAGCCGATGCTTTGGCTCAGAGACGCATCCAGCTCTATGGGGACCAGTATCAAACGAGACAGTGGCACCGAGTCGAAGAAACAGCTCTTCTTTGGATCCAGTGCTTTGCGTCTCAGGGCTTATGGATCCAAGGGCTCCAAAATCTCTGGACAGATCAGAGAAAGAGAGAACAAAATGGGATATAGGTTGATGGTTCACGGATCCAATGGGAACAGACAGTAAAATCCCCACCAGTATCTGAGCTTTGAAGAATTTCCTTATCATGTTAGCCATACCTTCTTCAGAGAGGGTTCAGGAGGACCTGACAGAAGATGAAGTGGAAGGAGAACGGGACACTCTTTTTGGTGTCTCCTACAAGAAGGGAGATCAGAGCCTAGGGGAAAAAGGCTTAAGAAAAGAGTGGGGACTTTGATGCCGAGGAGACTGACATCCCAGATGACAGATCCAAACATTTGGGAAGATTTGCAGGCAGCTCCTATCCAGGAGCAGATTTAGAAGACTGGATGAGAAAGAGTTTCCTATGCTCCCTGGGCTCCTTAGTCAATCTGGATTTTTTGGTAAGGGTATGAGCCCCTGCAAAAGGTGCTGAAGAGGAAGAAGCAGGCAGTAAACCCATTAAAATTAATTTGTTCTGACAGTCACTTAAGGCCTGGGAGTTGAACCCCACACAAATATTACAGGGGGTTTTCAGGTAAGCTGCTCCCTGCTCCTAAACAGAAGACACACTCCTTGTGGGCATCAGATTTGGGAATCATATGCCCACAGGAAGTGCACTTTTTAAAACCTGTTGGCTTTTCAACCATCTTGAGAAAGAAAAATATTTAAGAAAGAAGGAGAAAGTACAGTTTTGTACCTACCATAAATGTAGATGTCCGAACTGGATAGCATCTGCAGTCATAACAAGTGGGTTGTCCTGTCGTCAGGCAGCCCTGCAGTCGACGGATTCAAAGTCCGGGTCCGGCTTCGGCTGATGTCGCACTCCACCCGACGTCATCTCTGGTCGTCTTCGGGTATAAAAGCATCAGCCGACGCCATTTTCCTCAGTGTTTCTTGCCCCAGATGCCAGTAGCCCTCTTGCAGGCTAAAATTTGGATAGATGCCAATGTTTCCAAATAGATAGAGGTAAACACAACAATAAGCATGTATGTACATATATACAAACAAATACACCATAAAAGACTCTACCCTCCTAATAGCTAGCTGTTGGGGGGAACACCCTAGGAGTACCACAGAGGGGAAGGAGGGAGGGTAATCCTGACTGCAGATGCTATCCAGTTCGGACATCTACATTTATGGTAGGTACAAAACTGTACTATGTCCTTCATGGATGCATCTGCAGTCATAACAAGTGGGTAGAATACCATAGCCAACTAGGGAGGAGGATAAAGTAGATTATGGTGTGTTTAGGATCCCTTGCAGTACAGCAGTGGCAAACCCTGCTCGGGATCTGGAATATAGAGGCAAATTATAATGCTTGGCAAATGTATGCACGGAGGTCCAAGTAGCCGCCTCAATAATGTCTTTGGTTGCCGCTCCTCGTAAGAAGGCTGTGGTAGTGGCTGTTGCCCTTGTAGAATGAGGTCTTATGTTCTGTGGAATTGGTTTCCATGGAAGGAGTAACAGTATCGTATGCAATTTCCTATCCATTTGGAGATTGTCTGTTTGGAAATAGCTTTTCCTTCCCTTCCTGTTGCATAGGCTACAAAAAGTTGGTCAGTCTTTCTGCTATTTTTGTTCTGTCCAAGTAGTAGCGTAGCTGTCTATGTACATCCAAGGTATGCAGTATTCTTTCCCTCTGTTTTGTGGGTTGGGAAAGAAGGTAGGTAGGTGGATTGCCTGGTTTAAAGACACTCTGGATACCACCTTGGGCATAAATGTAGGATTTGTCCTCATGGACACTCTATCTTGGTGGAAGATTAGGAAGGGTTGCACTGCCATTAAGGCCTGTAGTTCTGAAACCCTCCTTGCTGAAGTAATTGCCAGTAGGAAAGCAGTTTTCCATGACAGGTGTTGTAGGTCTGCAGTTGCTGCTGGTTCAAAGGGTGATAGTGTCAACTTTTCTAGCACAAAGTTTAAATCCCAAGCTGGTAATGGTGGTTTCCTTGGAGGTTTTACATTCTTAATTCCTCTGAGGAACTGCCTGAGCAAAGGGTGAAAAACAGGTGGATCAAAGCTGTATTCTGCTGAAATAGCTGATGCATGTATCTTGATGGAGGAGTAGGACAGGCCTGAATGAAGAAGTTCGGCCAGATACTCCAGAATGTTAGACATATCTATGTTTGACACATCCTTTCCTCTTTCACTCCAAATGACAAACCTTTCCATTTTCCAGCATAGTTCCTTCTTGTTGAAGGTCTGCGTGCTTCAAGAATAATGTCTTTAACTCTTTGGGAAAGTTCTGGATTAGCTGCTGCTATGTGATGTTCCATGCAGTCAGTTGCAGGGTTTTAGGTTCGGATGTATGATGCTGTAGTTGTTCTGAGTTAACATCAAAGGCATCAGGGGTATTGGCCACATATTGTTCCGAGACATGCTCTTCAGTAGTGGGTACCAGTGTTGTCTTGGCCAGTTTGGAGCTATCAGGATTATCCTTGGACGTTCTTCCTTGATTTTTAGTAGTACCTTGTGTATCAAGGGAAGAGGTGGGAATGCATATGCTGTTAGGTCTTTCCAGTTGAAGGAGAGTGAGTCCACTTTCCATGCTAGTGGGTGGAATGTCCTTGTGCAGAATTTTTGAGCTGGTGATTGAGAGGTGATGCGAATAGGTCTATCTGTGGCATTCCCCATTTCTTTGAGATGGTCTTGAAGATGTCCGGTGCAGCTTCCATTCGTGGGCATCCAAGTGGTTCTGCTTAATATGTCTGCTAGTGTATTGTCTTTCCCCGGTACAAATATTGCCTGTAACTGAATGTTGCAGCTGAGTGCCAGGGTCCACAGCTCCAAGGTCATTCTGCATAGGGGGTATGAATGAGTGCCTCCTGTTTGTTGATGTACCACATGACTGTGGTGTTGTCTGTCCTTATCATCAACTGGCCCTTTTTTTTTTTGGAGAAATTTTTTTTGGTTTAAAACCTTTTTTGGAATTGGGGGCCCCAAGGTTTTTTTACGGGCCAGAAAATTTTTCTTTTAGGTTGAAATGGGGGGGCCAGGGGGGGGGAAAAAGTTTGTTTTTCCTTTTGTGCCCAAAACCAAATTTCCCTTGAAAACCGCAATTTTTTTTTTTCCGGGGGGCCATGGTGTTTGGCCCCCAAAAATTCCTTTTTAGGTTTCCCTTGAAGCGGCCCTTTGTTTGTTTAAAATTGGCCCTTGGGGCCTTGGTTTGGGGAAAACCCAGCGAAAGGGGTTTTAAAGGGGCCCCTGGGTTTGGGGGACCTGGCTTTTTTGCCTGGGGGCCCCAACCAAAAAAAATTTAGGGGAAAATTTTTTCCTTTTTGTTTTAAGGGGGGGCATGGGGAATTTTTTTTTAAAGGTGGGAAATTTTCCTTGTTTTTTTAAAGGGTTTTTTTTTGGGTGGTCTTTTTTGTTTGGGGAACCCCATTAAATTTCTTTAAGGTTTTTAAAACCACTTTTTTTTTAGTTTTTTTTTCCCCAAATGTAGCCCCGGGGGGGCAGGGGGGGAACCCCCAAGGGAAATTTTTTGGCCCCATTTTGGTTTTTTTTGGGGCCCTTTTTGGAAGCCCAAAGGGGGCCTGCAAAAACTTTTCTTCTTTTTTTTTTTTTTTTGTTTTTTTTTTTTTTTTTATTTTTTTTTTTTTTTTTTTTTTTTTTTTTTTTTTTTTTGCTTTTTAACTGTTCAGTTTGTTAGTGAAGAAGTAAGGAGTTTTTTTCCCCATTGAATGCCTTGTTCCCTTTCAGAAGGAAGGGGTTTTTGTTGGGGGGTACCCCTTTGGGGCCCCGGGGAAATTTCTGGGTTCGGGGGCCTTGTAAAGGGTTGATGGTATCTGGCCCCCCTGTTTTTTGGGTTTGGCAGGGCTGGGGGTAAAGAATCTGAGCGGGCAAATCTTTAAAACTATCCAAAAGGAAACGGGGGTATAGCAAGGGCCCTGTGTGTGGGATGCAGAAATCCTAAGTCTTCTGAGTCGGGAAAATCCATTGCTAGGGCCAGGATGTCTCCCTGAGAGCAGGTCCCAAAAGAAGCTCAGAGGGAATGAATGACTCCGAAGTCTAAGAGTCAAGACATCACCCCTGACCTGGAGCCGATGCTTTGGCTCAGAGACGATCCAGCTCTATGGGGACCAGTATCAAACGAGACAGTGGCACCGAGTCAAGAAACAGCTCTTCTTTGGATCCAGTGCTTTGCGTCTCAGGGCTTATGGATCCAAGGGCTCCAAAATCTCTGGACAGATCAGAGAAAGAGAGAACAAAATTGGATATAGGTTGATGGTTCACGGATCCAATGGGAACAGACAGTAAAATCCCCACCAGTATCTGAGCTTTGAAGAATTTCCTTATCATCTTAGCCATACCTTCTTCAGAGAGGGTTCAGGAGGACCTGACAGAAGATGAAGTGGAAGGAGAATGGGACACTCTTTTTGGTGTCTCCTACAAGAAGGGAGATCAGAGCCTAGGGGAAAAAGGCTTAAGAAAAGAGTGGGGACTTTGATGCCGAGGAGACTGACATCCCAGATGACAGATCCAAACATTTGGGAAGATTTGCAGGCAGCTCCTATCCAGGAGCAGATTTAGAAGACTGGATGAGAAAGAGTTTCCTATGCTCCCTGGGCTCCTTAGTCAATCTGGATTTTTTGGTAGGGGTATGAGCCCCTGCAAAAGGTGCTGAAGAGGAAGAAGCAGGCAGTAAACCCATTAAAATTAATTTGTTCTGACAGTCACTTAAGGCCTGGGAGTTGAACCCCACACAAATATTACAGGGGGTTTTCAGGTAAGCTGCTCCCTGCTCCTAAACAAAGACACACTCCTTGTGGGCATCAGATTTGGGAATCATATGCCCACAGGAAGTGCACTTTTTAAAACCTGTTGGCTTTTCAACCATCTTGAGAAAGAAAAAAATTTAAGAAAGAAGGAGAATTTATTTTTTTTAATGAGAAAGAAACAGAAGGGTTAAGATAATACCAGCAATGATACTAAATTACCCTATGGATGGGTACAAGATAGAGAAATACCAACAACAGTATAGAAAAACACCCAATATTAGCAGATAGAAAGAGAAAATTATATAAGCGCACAGAAAAAGTAAGTAAAGAAAGGATAGGGTTATAGAGGAGAGTTTTATAAAAGACAGAAAAATGTTTAAAAAGAAAAAATGAACTCTACTTTTACTCACAAACACAAAATTGAAGCCCAGAACTCGAGAAAGTGCAATCCACGTCTGAACCACTACAGCAGCAAATGAGATCTGAGGTAATTCAGGGGTGTGGGGCATTATGGGTAAAGGGAGGGGCTTGAGAGTCGGATATAACAGTCTGGAAGAAATGGGTCTGAGCCAGATCTGAGGTTGGATCCGAGACCAATTTGTTGAGGAAGAATGAAAATGACAACATCAGATCCAGGGTTTAAGTTTCACAATCACTTGTATAATAAGCAACCCAGAGTAAACCACATTAGAAATTTCAGATACCTGAACTACATTATGAAATCCTATATTACACTATTCCAGGATCCACTGCCCATGAACAGCAGGGAAAAAAATAAATAAATAAAATAAATAAAAACCTCTTCCCTTAGTCTAATGCTCCAAGCCAGGTCCCTCAGATATTCACCTGCTTGGCTTTTCAATTGAAGGGGAAAAAACTCTTATTTATTTTTAAACTGGGACAAACCAATTGCTACATCTATAGCCAGTACCAAAAAAGGAAATTCCCGATTGCACCCACCTGTGTCTCATTTTTGCTACACTTCTGAGACTTAGTCTAATTATTTTAACAGCTTCTCCTACAATTGTCCAAGTATTATGTAAAGGAAGCTTCAACAGGATGAAAAAGATGTTCCAAGCTTTAGGACGTTAAACATATATATATATATATATATATATATATATATTTTTTTTTTTTTTTTTTACTCTAGGAGACGAGCACCCTTTAAAATCCATGTCAGGAGCCTCATTTTCTCTTCCTCACACACTCTTATTTAAATATATTAAATCTACTGTTGTACAACTTCAGAGAAAATGGAAAAATACACAGAAAATCACTGAGACAACACTGATGCAACTTGCACCAGCTAACGCCAATCACAGAGTTAATCTCTGATGACAATCAATGAGTTGAATCCTTGACCATTTAATGATGGACAGCTAATAGGTCAACAACTTTAAAGATGGTCTAATTTAGGAAACTGCATACTAAGAATTTGTATGTTAAAACACTTGGTGGTATACAATGTTCTAGCTGGACTAACTTGGTTATTAAATGAAGTAAATAAAACAGTGTAAGAAACTTCTCTGTGTGGAAGATTTTCAGTCCATATATCTCTAGTTAATCACTGCATATTAATCAGATTAGACAACAGTAGAAGTAGCGAACTTAAACTAGTCAAGTCAAAACAAAACAAAAAATAATAGAAAATATAACTGTACAGCATTACTAAGTATTCGAAAGTAATCCAAGCAAAGCAGGCAGTCTGTTTCCACTCGAAAATCCTTTTTGTCTGTGTACTTAATTATATATTTTCTATTATTTTTTGTTTTATTTTGACTTAAAGTACAGTTTTGTACCTACCATAAATGTAGATGTTCGAAGATCTACATTGCTGCAGTCCTTACACTTGGGTAGTCCGCTGTCCTCGGTCAGCCCGAATATCAAAGTATTAGGCTGACGTCGGTCAAGGCGCTTAAGACTGACATCAGAACGTCAGGGTACAAATGCGCATGACCGACGTCATATCCTCAGTCTTTTCTTGCCCCAGATGTCAGAAGACCCTAAAAAGAAAGGCCAAAACCAAAAGACAGCAAAAAACAACCAACCACCCTTGCACTAATCCTATGTACAATATATACAATATCCACAATATTTACAACCCAAACCACACCAGCGCCTAACTACAGAGGGGAAGGAGGGAGGTAATTGACTGCAGCAATGTAGATCTTGAACATCTACATTTATGGTAGGTACAAAACTGTACTATGTTCTTCATCTCACATTGCTGCAGTCCTTACACTTGGGTAGAATCCCAAAGCAGAGGTAAGGGAGGATGGCAAAACTATAAAGCATTAGGTGCTGCCAAAATGCCCTGTAAGATTGCAGTGGCAAAACCAGCCCTAGATTTAGAGTAAAGAGGAAGGTGGTAATGCTTAGAAAAAGTATGCACTGAACTCCAAGTAGCTGCCTCCAAAATATCTTTAGTTGCCACCCCCCTTAAAAAAGCTGTAGAAGTGGCAGTAGCCCTAGTGGAATGAGGCCTAATCCCAGCTGGAATCTCCTTACCATGATGGGAATAACAGAAAGCAATACAAAACCCAATCCACTTAGAAATAGTTTGTTTTGACACAGGCTTGCCCTGAGAACCCAAAGCAAATGAAACAAATAACTGCTGAGACTGCCTGAACCCTTTAGTTCTGCTCAAATAATATCGCAACTGCCTGTGTATATCCAAAGTGTGCAAAATCTTCTCCCCTTTATTTTGGGGTTTGCATAAAAAGTAGGCAAATGAATAGTTTGGTTTAAAGCCACACTAGAAACCACTTTAGGCATAAAGGAAGGATTAGTACGAAAGATACCCTATCCTTATGGAAAATTAAGAAAGGCTCAACCGCCATAAGGGCCTGTAATTCAGAAACCCTTCTTGCAGAGGTAATGGCCAACAAAAAAGCAGTCTTCCATGATAAATATTTCAACTCAGCAGAAGCTGCAGGCTCAAAAGGTTGTAGAGTTAGTTTCTCCAACACAAAATTGAGATCCCAAGCAGGAGTAGGAGCTCTCATGGGGTCTTATATTCTTTTGCCCCTCTAAGGAATTGCTTAAACAAAGGATGAGAAAACAATGGTGGATCACAGTCATAGTGAGCAGAAATTGCTGCAGCATGAACCTTAATAGAAGAGAAGGACAAACCTTTGTCCAGTAACTCAGCCAGATATTGAAGAGCCACACTTAAATTAGGCTTAGAAACATCAAATTCCTTTGCTGCACTCCAAAACAAAAATCTCTTCCATTTGTCGGCCTACACTTTCCTTGTACTAGGCCTTCTGGCCTCCAAAATAACATTCAAAACTTGCTGTGGAAGCTGAGACCCTCCAGGATTCAAAACAGAATATGCCAGGCTGTTAGGTGAAGAGAGTGAAGTTTGACATTGAGTAAATGACTGTTCTCCTGAGACAGCAGGTGTGGAATCGAAGGCAAAGGCCATGGAGGCTCCTGCCAGACTTCTCAGTAATGGGTACCAGTGCTGTCGAGGCCAATCTGGAGCTATTAAAATCATCTTTGGTTTGTCCTGTCTGGCCTTTAGAAGTACCTTTGGGAGGAGAGGCAGAGGTGGAAAGGCATACACATGAAGATTGCTCCAATTGAAAGAAAGAGCATCCACTTTCCAAGCTGTGGGATGAAACCTTTTTGTGCAAAACTTTGGCAGCTGGTAGTTTAGTGGAGAAGCGAACAGATCTATGTCTGGAGTTCCCCATGACACTGTCAATTTCTGAAACACAGGAGGATCCAATGTCCACTCGTGGGGATCCATAATTCGTCTGCTCAACACATCTGCTAAGGAGTTCTGTGCTCCCGGCAGAAACCTTGCCTGAAGATTTAGCTGTAAACTGAGAGCAGTCTCCCACAAAATCATTGCTTGTCTGCATAGAGGATAAGAATGCGTTCCCCCTTGCTTGTTGATGTACCACATGACAGTTGTGTTGTCTGTTAGAACCAACACCTGCCCTGGAAGAAGTAAATCCTTGAAAGCTATTAATGCAAATTGGACTGCTAACATCTCCTTCAAGTTGATATGTAGATGTTGTAGTCTGGCAGGCTACGTGTCTTGTATCCACTTTCCATTTAGATGAGCTCCCAAGCTTTGTCTGAGGCATCTGTCGTTAGAATCTGACTCGCCTCTGGCCGGGTCACAGAGAGTCCCTTGTTTAGGTGACATTCCTGAGCCCACCACAAAATTCCTTTTGAATGCAAGGTATTATCTGAATGACAGTGTCCAAATCTTGGCAGTGCTGTGTCCATACATTTTTGAGATACCATTGTAGCTTCCTCATATGCAGTTTGGCATTGGGAAGCACCAGAATACAAGATGCCATGAACCCCAAGGCTTGAAGGACTGTCTTTGCAGTCAGCCTGGACTGATGAGACAATTGATGGAAGTAAAGGGAAAGATTCTTTTGTTTGTCCGGGGTCAAAAAGGCCATCTGAGATGCTGTATTCAGTCTCACACCCAGAAAGCACATATCCTGAGAGGGTACTAGACTGGACTTTATTTCGTTCACAGAATACCCCAGGCATCTTAGCACTGCTATCACATATTGCAGATGATGAAGAAGTTCGTCCTTTCCTTGGGCCAGAATCAGGCAATCGTCCAAATAAGTATAGATCTGTATTCCTTTTAGCCTGAAGAAAGCTATCACTGGAGCCAGAACCTTCGTGAACACTCTGGGAGCAGTAGATAAGCCAAAGGGCAATGCAGAGAACTGATAATGAGAAGTCCCAGCTCGAAAACGCAGATACTTCCTGCAACTTAGCCTGATAGGAACATGAAGGTAAGCCTCCTTGAGATCCAGAGTCACCATCCAGTGATCTTTGCCCAGCAGAGGTAAAAGCTGTTGTAACGTCAACATTTTGAACTTGGGAATGTCCAGATAAGTGTTGAGGATAGATAAATCCAAAATTGGTCTCCACGTGTTCCCCTTCTTTGGTACTAGGAACAGGCGAGAATAAAATCCTAGGCCCACTTCTGGCAGAGGGACCGGCTGTATGGCCCCTATCTGAAGCAGCAGAGAAATTTGTTTGTGAGCCTCTATTCTTTGCTGAGGAGGAACGTCTGGCATGCCTTTGAAAGGAGGCAAGGTATGGAAATAAAACCTGTAACCTTGGTGTATGATATCCAATACCCATCTGTCCTGGGTAATTAAACTCCAATTTTCTTTGAAGAGTGCCAACCTTCCTCCCAAAGGCACTGCCAGACAAGAAGGCTCTGGCAGCTGAAAAGGTAGGTCATTGGGCCTGTTTACGAAAGGACTGGCCCTGCCCTCACCAAGACTGTGCAGGTGAACTCCTGTTCTAGGTCTGAAAGAGCCCTGAGCTCTGCCCCTACCACGCCTAGATCTTCCCCTAGACTGTGAATCATAAGAAGGGTACGTCCACCCCTTAAGCAGGCCAATTCCTACTAAACTTGGAGGCTGAACTTGCAAAAATCTTTAACAGTCTGCATAGACTTAGCCTTGTCTTCCATTTTCTTTAAGACTGCCTCCACAGGTGAACCAAACAACACATCAGACTGCAAAGGAGCATCTAAAATCCTAGTCTTAACATGGTCAGATAAATTCTGATCCCTCAGCCAGGCGTGCCTGCGAAGAACTGACCCAGTGGCAGCCACCCTAGACGAGGCCTGTACAGCATCAAAACCACATTGTAAAGAATGCTTACCCACCTGTTCAGAAACATGTACCAAATCTTGTAATTCTTTACACTCAATGCCTTCCGCCAGAGCATCTACCTTAGACTTCAATTGAGAAAGAAGATAGTTTTGATATTTCAACATGTGAAACTGGCAATTCAAAGCCCTCATAGCTAAGGTGGAAGAAGTATAGACTTTCTTTCCCCATCTATCCAAAGCTCTGGCCTCTTTATCTGGAGGAACCGGATTTTTTACAACAGAGGTCTTGACGCCCTTAGGTCCCTGACTAACAGTTTCTGGGTCCGCCCTAGGACTCTTATAAAGATATTTATGAGCTTCAGGCACCCTGCAATACCTGTCCGGCTTAACAGGAGCAGGAGGCAAAGAATCAGGATTAAGTGAAGCCTCTGCAAACACATCTTCCACAACATCCAGAACAGGTGGTATAGCCAAAGGCCTATGCTGGGGTAAAAGCAAAATTCCCTAAGCCTTTTCCTGGAATCAGAGAAGTCCTGACCTTCCCACTTAAAATGTTCCCTCATGGAATGAAGAGTCTCTGAAAAGAAAAATCCTCTGGAGGAGAAGCAGAAGGAGTAGAATCATCCACATCAGAATAAGAATAAGGAGAATACTCCTGCAAGTCTTCAGCCAAGACTCTGAAACATCCAAGCCTCCCAACTCCCCAACTCTGGTTCCACCCTAGGCATCTTATCAGGAGGGGGCAAAGAAAGTCTAATCAAAGTAATTAAATCTTCTGCCATTTTAAGCATATGCTTCTTGGGCACAGATCCTGATGAACTAGGAGTGACACCAACAGAAGCTAAACCTGGCCTGCCTCTGGGAGAAGCCTTGGAAACAGAAGGAGAGGGCCTAACCACCCTAGGAAGGGAGGGAGTACAGTAACCTGAGAAGCCCTTCACCCTGAGTTGCCTCCTTAGAGGCCACATCCTGCAATATCAAAGTCTCCCCTGGGACTCCAGAGAAGCCTCCAGGAACCACCGGTTCCACTGATGCCTCTAAAGAACCGGCGTCCGGACGACTCTTCTTGCCTGGGTTTAGCTGCTTTGTCTTTGCGCTTCTTCGAAGCGGGCGCCGGAGCATCCGACGGCATATTATAATTGCACCGCTTCCGAAAACCAACCTGGCACAATCTAACCTTCGCTAATAGTGCGCTTATTGAACCTAGCACAAAAGCGACACCCAACAACGCCGTGCTCAGGCCCCAAACAAGGAATACACAAAGTATGATAATCTCTATGCGGTATCTGTTTCCCACAAGAAATACAGTTATTCACTTTTTCTGACATCCGTAAACCACTGAGGCAAGAAAAACTAAAATATTCCCCAACGGGGTACTTAGCCAACTTTGACTCGGTCTGAAACTCCGAATTCGAAAAATTTCAGAACGCCGAACGGCACTTGCAACGCTGCTTCTGCATCGGACCATGCGGCAAAAAAGACTGAGGATATGACGTCGGTCATGCGCATTTGTACCCTGACGTTCTGATGTCAGTCTTAAGCGCCTTGACCGACGTCAGCCTAATACTTTGATATTCGGGCCGACCGAGGACAGCGGACTACTCAAGTGTAAGGACTGCAGCAATGTGAGATGAAGAACATCACTAGTTTCAGTTCGCTACTTCTACTACTATTGTCTGATCTGATTAATATACAGTGATTAACTAGAGATATATATGTCTGATCTGATTAATATACAGTAATTAACTAGAGATATATATGATCTTCCACACAGAGAAGTTTCTTACACGGTTTTGTTTTTGGACCCACTACACTTGTTTAGTGGGTAGTTTTGAGACTTCAGGGATACCACGGAGATTACTTGTTTTTTAAATGAAGTAAATAAACGCAAGGAATGAAAATTAGGTTTTAAGATAAGGCCCTTACAATTATGCGCACTAAATACATATTGGAATCCAGAAAAACTTACAAGAATCAAAATAAATTATAAGAAACTACAAAGTTATATTAACACATATCAAGAAGTCATTTAAGATACACGTGAGAAACACTAGTTTAACTTACCTAAAGTAAGTAAATGACGGAAATGCAAATCAGGTTTAATGTCTTTACAATAAACTATATCTGAAAGCATATTGCACTCCAGGAAACAAGGAGAAAATACTGGCATCACATCAGGCGTAAAAAATGAACATTAAAAAGAAAACAAAAATTAAGCCACATTACAAAGAAACCTTTTGTATTCAGTATCAAAATGGACATGTATCAGCTGAAAAAAGTGTTTGGTTTTTAACAAAAAATACCAGAAAATGAGCATTATCTTGTAATACAGCTTAAATTCCACCCATCAATATAGCGTAGAAAAAGGCAAATACATACATCTTCAGTATCTTTAACTCGCAAGATCTGTTCTCTCAGGTCCTGTAGGTCATTAAATGTTGACTGTGCAGTAATGGAGTATACCAGTGCAAAGCCTTGGCCATTTTTCATATAAAGATCCCTCATTGCTGTGAATTGCTCCTATGGTTCAAAAAACAAACATTAGTGCTGAGCTTGGTAAGAAAAAAAATACATACATACATAAATAAAACATTCTGTACAAATTATGGCTCCACTAACTCATTTAGCAAAACTGAACCGTAAAAAAGGACAGTTGTGTACACTTACCATAAATGTAGATGTTCAAGTGTATTCACTGTTGCAGTCATTACATTTGCATTATCTGCTTGCAGGTTGCCCTCAGTCGGCCTGATTAACAAAGTCTTGGGTCCTGCGTCAGTTGCTGTCCCTTCTTCCATGACGTAAGGTTGTCAGGTGTATAAAATATGCAGCTGATGTCATTACATCAGTTTCTCTTGCCCCAGATGTAAGGTGCCCCCCAAATGGGGAGCAATTAAATATAAAAGTACAATGATACATCTCCAACAAAAAAGCAAATACACCAAAAAGGCTTTTAAGCACAGTACAGGAAAGTAGAGGTATAGCCAAAAGAAGTTAGGGGGATGGAGGGAGGGTAACGAGGACGGCAACAGTGAATACACTTGAACATCTAAATTTATGGTAAGTGTACACAACTGTATTATGTTCTTTGTGTTTCACTGTTGCAGTCATTACACTTGGGTAGATTCCCAAAGCTATGGTTGGGAGGAGGAATTTTGATAGCATTAGGACCAGCTATAAGGCCCTGCAAGACTGCAGTGACAAAGCCAGCTCTGGACTTAAAGAAAATTGGCAAATGATAATGCTTGGTGAAAGTATGCACAGAACTCCAGGTAGCAGCTTCTAGGATGTCCCTGGTAGGGACACCTCTGAGAATGGCTGTAGAGGTAGATGCAGCCCTGGTGGAGTGAGGTCTGATCCCCTGGGGGATAGGTTTTCCATGGTGCTTATAGCAGAAATGTATGCAGTGGGCTATCCATTTAGAAATGGTTTGCTTTGAAATAGCCTTCCCCTCTGCCCCTGCAGCAAATGCCACCAGCAGTTGCTCAGATTTTCTTTGATATTTAGTCCTGTCCAAGTGGAATCTAAGTTGTCTGCGCACATCTAAGGAATGCAGTATCTGTTCCCCTTTGTTCTGCGGATTGGGAAGGAAGGTTGGCAAATGAATAGACTGATTAAGAGCCACACTGGATACCACCTTGGGCATGAAGGATGGATTGGTTCTGAGGGACACCCTGTCCACATGAAAGATGATGAAAGGCTCCACTGCCATTAGGGCCTGTAATTCAGATACCCTTCTAGCTGAAGTGATTGCTAATAGGAAAGCTGTTTTCCAAGAAAGAAACTAAGTCCACAGTAGCAGCTGGCTCGAAAGGAGGTACAGTGAGTTTCTCCAAAACAAAGTTAAGGTCCCAGGCTGGGGTAGGAGCTCTCCTGGGTGGTCTCAAGTTTTTGGCCCCTCTGAGGAACTGCTTGAGCAGTGGACGAGAGAAGAGGGGAGGTTCTGTGCTACAATGAGCTGAAATGGCTGAGGCATGGATTTTAGTGGAGGAAAAAGACAGGCCCTTGTGAAGCATCTCAGTTAAGTATTGTAAAATCTGAGGCAAATTAGGTGCTGCTGTGCTCATCCCCTGAGACTGGTTCCAGGCACAGAATCTTTTCTATTTTTCATCATAAGATTTTCTAGTACTAGGCCTCCTTGCCCCTAAAATGATATCCCTCACAGGTTTACTGAGGGATGGTAGAGGAGAGATTATGTAATTAGCCAGGCTGCAATGTTCAGTGTTAGAAGCTGAGGGTGCAGAATCTGGTTCTCCTGCTGAGACAACAGGGAAGGAGTCTGAGGCAGGTGCCATGGGGATAACTGACACTGCGTAGGAGGGGGTACCAGTGTTGGCATGGCCAGTCTGGAGCAATCAAAACCATCCTTGGTTTGTCCTGTTTGACTTTTAGTAGTACTTTGGAAAGCAGGGGGAGAAGGCATAGACTGATAGGTTTTTCCAGCTGAAGGACAGAGCATCCACTTTCCAAGCTTGCTTGTGGGGAATCCTTGTGCAAAATTTGTCCAACTGGTAGTTCTGGGGAGAACAGGTCTATAGCTGGGCTCCCCCATTTGCGTGTCAACATGTTGAAAATCCTTGATTTCAGTTTCCACTTGTGTGGATCCATGAGGTTTCTGCTTAGCCCGTCTGCCAGTGTATTTAGTTTTCCTGGCAGGAACTGAGCTTGTAGGTGCACTTGGTAGCTCAAGGCTGTGTTCAACAATGTCATGGCTAGTCTGCAGAGGGGGTAAGAATGTGTACCCCCCCTGCTTGTTTATGTACCACATAACAGTGGTGTTGTCCGTCTTTACCACAAGTTGTCCTGGAAGAATGTGGTCCTTGAAGGCTGTCAGAGCATTCTGTACAGCTAACATTTCTTTTTGTCTGATATGCAGGTGCATTTGACTTGGATTCCATTTGCCCTGAATGCACTTCCCTGTCAGGTGAGCCCCCCCATGCACAGTCTGATGCATATGTTGCTAGGGTTTGGGCAGCAGGGGGTGGTGTGAAATGTCCCTTGTTTAGGTGGCAGATCTCTGCCCACCAAAGGAATTCTAGGTGTAGGCAAGGTATGATAGGAATCACTGCTTCTAGAGCCCGAGAATGTTGACAACATAGGCTTTTTAGATACCACTGTAGTTTCTTCATATGCAGTCTTGCATATGGAATTAGAAGAATGCAAGAGGCCATGAACCCCAAGGCTTGCAGTATTTGTCTTGCAGATAGCAGGGTTTTTGTGGCCACTTGTTTGAAGTAGGTTGTCAAATGAATTTGTTTCTCTGGCGTGAGGTAAGCCATCTGGGAAGTTTTATTCAAGCTTGCTCCCAGGAATATAATTTGTTGACAGGGTACCAGGTGTGATTTCTTTTCGTTTATGGTGTACCCCAGACAAGTTAGAATCCTTTGTACAAAGGTCAGATGATTCAAAAGTATGTCCTGGCATTCTGCCTGAATTGGACAATCGTCCAGGTATGGGTATATTTGAATATTTCTTTGCCTGCAAAATGCAATAACTGGAGCTAGGCACTTTGTGTATACCCTGGGTGCAGTAGATAAGCCAAAGGGCAGTGCAGAGAACTGGTAGTGCGTGTAGCCTGCTTTGAAGCGTAGGTAACTTCTGCAAGCTTCCCTGATTGGGATGTGCAGGTATGCTTCTTTTAAATCTAGTGTTGCCAACCAGGCATCTTTGCCTAGCATAGGAAGTAATTGAACAGTCAGCATCTTGAAATTTGGAATTTCAAAAAAGGTGTTTAGAGTAGACAGGTCCAGGATAGGATGCCATGAATTGTCTTTTCTGGGTACTAGGAAAAGCCTTGAGTAGAAACCTTGTCCCTTTTCCTCTTCTGGTGCCAGCTGAATAGCCCCCATGCTTAAGAGAGAAAGTACTTGTTTTTGGGCCTCTGCCCACTGATTTGGGGGTAGGTCCGGCCATCCGCTTGGTGTTGGCAACATGTGGAAGTGAAATCTGTATCCCTGGGACACTATATTTAAGACCCATTTGTCCTGGGTAATGAGTTCCCAGTTCTTTGAATGAAGAGCAATCTTTCCCCCCAAATGGGTAGTCAGAAGATAAGTGCTTGGAAATTTTAAGCGGAAGTCATTCAGACAGTTTACCATAGGGGGAGTCTTATTACTCCCAGATTTGAAAGTGGAGGCCCCCCACGGCTTAGTCCTGTGTGTCCCCTGGGACTGAAACCTGGGGCTTTTGCTGTGTCTGGGTTTGGCTTGAGAAGACCTGCAAGGGGCTGGAAAGGACCAATTCTTAGAGGGTCAGTGCCTACTAAATCTAGGAGGCTGACCTTGTAAGAAATCTTTAACAGTTTGTATAGATTTAGCTTTATCTTCCATCTTTTTAAGAACTTTCTCAGCCTTGTTGCCAAACAGGCGGTCCTGATTTAAGGGAGCATCCAACAATTTAGCTTTAACATGATCAGGCAAGGATTGCTCCTTTAGCCAAGCATGCCTTCTGAGCACAGACCCAGTAACAGCAGCCCTGCAAGAGGCCTCTAACGAATCAAAACCACATTGCAAAGTATGTTTTCCAACTTGTTCAGCAGAATGCATTAAATCCTGTAATTCTTTATTTTCAACACAGTCAGGAATCAACATCATTTTCTGTTAAAGCAATCCAATAACATGTTGTTGATACTTAAACATATGAAACTGGCAGTTTAAAGCCCTGATGGCTAAGGTTGCATAACTGTAAACCTTCTTACCCCATCTATCCAGCGCTCTGGAGTCTCGATCAGAAGGGGTAGGATTTTTAGCAGTAGAAGCCTTAATGCCCTTGGGCCCCTGTGAAACAGTCTCTGGATCCGCAATAGGATTTTTAAAAAGGAACTTGTGTGACTCAGGGACCCTGCAGTATCTATCAGGCTTTCTGGGAGCAGGTGGCAGGGAATCAGGGGCCACACTATATTCCGAAAAAGCATCAACAATGTCTAGTACAGGATGAATAGCTAAAAGCCTATGCTGACATAGGAGTAAGAAATCCCTAAGCCTCTTTTTTTTTTGAATCAGAAAAATCCTGGCTTTCCCAGTGGAAATGCTCCCTTAAAGTATGCAAGGTTTCCCCAAAAGAAAAATGGAGTCCTCTGCATCAGAATCCTCAAAAGTAGATAAGGGCAAATCCAGATCAGAAGAATCAGAAAAAACAGAATCTTGTTCAGAAGATTCATAAACAACTTCAGTCCTAGGCCTCTTAGAAAGGGGGGGGGTTGGCTACCCCTGATTAGAGTAATTAAATCTTCAGCCATTCTTATTTCTTTTTTAGGCATAAAGACCTGAGCATTTGGCCTGGACGTCGGTCTTTTAGGCATGGTTCGAGATTTAGGCCTAAGTGACGAAGGAGGTGTCGGTTTAATATGCAAGTTCATAGGCCTGAATACACCCTCAGAAGCCAGTGCCTGCACAGCAGCTCTGGACCCATCCAAAGTAGAGACATCCGCAGGTTCCATAGTTGAAGCATCTCGCGGCATACCGGAATCCGAATGGGTCTCAGTAGAGGCCTGCGAATCAAAAGTAGCGGGTATCAGGGGCTGCGAAAGTGCCTCACTGAGTACCGGCGAACTGGTGACTGGCTTAGGAGAAGCGTCATTGGCAGTTTTGGACCTCGGCGGCCTGTCTTTACCTTTGTGTAGTCGGATGGCTAACTGACATTTCTAGATAATTAAACAGAGAACCAAAATATTTAGAGGTGAAAATATACCGACGGATAGTGTGCTGATTAAATAAAGCACAAAACCGACAGCAAGGTACATCATGGTCAGGGCCTAGGCAAGGAATAGAGTACGAATGAAAATCTTTATGAGGTATTTGCTTTCCAGAAGTAATGCAATTATTAACTTTTACTGACATCGGTAAGGAGCAAGAAAAAGTTTCCCCAATGGGGTACTTAGCTTTAGTTGAAGACTTTGGTTCTGAAACTCGAAAATAAAAATTTCAGGAATCAGCCGACCGGCACTTGCAAACTGCTTCTGCTTCAGGCACCGCACGGCAAGAACGACTGATGTAATGGCGTCGGCTGCATGTTTTATACCCTTGATGGACCTGACGTCATGGAAGAAGGGATAGCAACCGACGCAGGACCCAAGACTTTGTTAATCAGGCCGACTGAGGGCTACCTGCAAGCAGACAACCCAAATGTAATGACTGCAACAGTGAAACATGAAGAATATCAAGCAAAGATCATGGGAGTCTATGTGGAATTTGACATCCGCATCTGTATTTACCTTTCTTAGCAGACACTGGCTAAGAACAGAAACAACCCATGCTCAAGCAAAAATAAAAAGAAGAATTCCCCAACGGGGTGCTTAACTTTAGGCACCCTGAAAGAGAGGAGCAAAGCGACTGATTTGATGTTCAACTGCAGCAGAAAAGTTCTGAAGTCAGTGCGTGCATACGTCACATTTAATGCCCCTGGTTTATGGCCGTACGTAGGACGTCCCACTCACCAGCAGCAGCCAGGCTTAAGCTTTTGTATAAGAGTAGACGTTCGGGTCCCCTCAGGCCTTAGCTTCTACAATACAAAATTCCCAAAGAAGGGCCACCAGTTTACTTGGATGCCTCTTATGCAAAACCCCTTTCAAGAACATTTTGACATGCGGCTGCCTTGAAAGAGGAGGATCCGTGGGCGGGCATCCTGAAATAACCAATAAATGAACCCTAACAGAGGAATAAGAAAGTTCATAGGATAGTAACACACAAATATTGTAGAACTAATGAACAAACAGTCCTGAACGGGTGCTGGTTATATTGTTGGCACCAACTAAAAAAACCTTTTCCATTTGCTAATTTATGATTTTCTAGTATCAGGCTTTCTTGCCTCCATTAGTAGCTGCTACATGTCCTCAGAAAACAGCTTCATAAAAGGAATTAAGACCCTATCGTCCAGGTAGTCAACTGAAGATGACTTGACGTTGAGATGTATCAAACACCCATGTTCTTATGTGAGTAGATCCATTCTGTGCGGAAGCTTGTGGTAATTGTCCCTGGCCATTTCCAAAAGGAAGGAGAAAGTACAGTTGTGTACACTTACCATACATGTAGCTGTTAGAGTGTATTCACTGTTGCAGTCATCACCCTTGGGTTATCTGCCTGAAGGTAGCCCTACATCGGCCCAAATACCAGAGACTTCATATTTCTGCATCGGCTGCTGTCACTCCAGGACTGACATCAGGGGTAAAAAAAAAAAAAAAAAAAAAAAAAACGGCAGCCGACGCCATTACATCAGTTTTTCTTGCCCCAAATATCAGGAGCCCCCACCACCACCACCACCAAATAGTGAGCTAAGTTATGGTGGTGAAAAACACTTCCAGCAAAAAGTAAATACCAATACCAATATCCCAGAAAAGGGCAAGTATTAAACATAGAGAAGAGAGAAAGATAAGGGGGCTGGAGGGAGGGAAAAGTACAGTTTTGTACCTACCATAAATGTAGATATCCAATAGGCATGCATCTGCAATCATAACATATGGGCTGTCCTGCCTCAGGCAGCCCTTCGGTCGGCTGGATTCCAAAGTCTGGGTCTGGCCTCGGCTGATGTCGCACTTCACCCGACGTCATAGCTCCTGGGGTATAAAGGCATCAGCCGACGCCATTTTCCTCAGTGTTTCTTGCCCCAGATGCCAGGTGCCCTCTAGGAAGGCTAAATTTGGATAAAAGTAGAAAATTCCAAACAGTAGAAATCAAAAAGTATATATACATATATACATACAAACAAATACACCATAATAGATTCCCCCAGCTAGCTAAGAGAGGGGTAAGTACCCTAGGAATACCCCAGAGGGAAGGAGGGTGGTAATCCTGACTGCAGATGCATACCTATCGGACATCTACATTTATGGTAGGTACAAAACTGTACTATGTCCTTCAAGGATGCATCTGCAGTCATAACATATGGGTAGAATACCATAGCCAAACTGGGGGAGGAGGCACTAAGATAATGACGATGTACTTAAGATCCCTTGTAAAACTGCAGTTGCAAAACCTGCTCGGGATCTGGAGTATAAAGGAAGATTGTAATGCTTGGCAAATGTATGCACGGAGCTCCAAGTAGCAGCTTCTAAAATGTCTTTGGTAGCCACTCCTCGTAGGAAAGCTGTAGTGGTGGCTGTAGCTCTTGTGGAGTGAGGCCTGATATTTTCAGTTGTTGTCTTTCCATGAAAAGAGTAACAGAATCGAATGAAATTTCCTATCCATTTTGAAATTGTCTGTTTGGAAATTGCTTTTCCTTGCACTCCTGTTGCATATGCTACCAGAAGCTGGTCAGTTTTTCTGTTGGTCTTAGTTCTGTCCAGATAGTAGCGCAGTTGTCTGTGTACATCCAAGGTGTGCAGTAGTTTTTCTCCCCTGTTCTGTGGGTTAGGGAAGAACGTAGGTAAATGAATAGCTTGGTTCAAGGATACTCTGGATACCACCTTTGGCATGAAAGTAGGATTGGTTCTCAGAGACACTCTATCCTGGTGAAAGATAAGGAAAGGCTGCACTGCCATTAAGGCCTGTAACTCGGATACCCTTCTTGCTGAAGTGATTGCTAGAAGGAAGGCAGTTTTCCAAGATAAGAACTGTAAGTCTGCTGATGCTGCTGGTTCAAAAGGGGGAAGTGTTAATTTTTCCAGCACAAAATTGAGATCCCATGCAGGCAGAGGTGGTTTCCTTGGAGGTTTTACATTTTTGATCCCTCTTAGAAATTGTCTGAGGAGAGGGTGAGAGAAGAAAGGAGGATCCATGTTGTACTCTGCTGAAATTGCTGAAGCATGAATCTTAATGGAAGAATAGGACAGGCCGTTGTGGAACAGTTCTGCTAAGTATTCTAGGATGTGTGCTAGGTTTGCCAGTGTGACATCTGTTCCCTTTGATGCACTCCAAATGAGGAATCTCTTCCATTTGGCTGAGTATGTTTTCCTTGTGGAGGGTCTGTGAGCCTCCAGGATAATGTCCTTGACCCTCTGAGATAAAACAGGTTGGTTTTGCTTTATGCAATTTTCCAGGCAGTTAGCTGCAGTGTTTTCAAGTTTGGATGCAGAGTCTTGTAGTTGTTCTGTGTTAGAAGTAAAGGCCATAGAGGTAGAGGCCATGAGTTCGTCCGAGACATGCTTCTCAGTAGCAGGTACCAATGCTGCCTTGGCCAGTCTGGAGCTATCAGAGTTACCTTTGGCTGTTCCTCCCTGATCTTCAGTAGAACTTTGTACATCAATGGGAGAGGTGGAAAGGCATAAACTGTCAGGGCCTTCCAGCTGAAAGAAAGGGAGTCCACCCTCCAGGCTTGTGGGTGGTATTCTCTTGAGCAGAATTTCTTCAGTTGGTGGTTGAGTGGGGAGGCGAACAGGTCTATCCTCTGGCATTCCCCATGTCTTTGTTATGGTTTTGAAGATGTCTGGATGCAGCATCCATTCGTGAGCATCCGTGGTAGTTCTGCTTAATCTGTCTGCTAGTGAATTTTCTTTTCCTGGTACGAATCTGGCCTGCAGTTGAATGTTGAGATTCAGGCCTAGGTTCCACAGATCCATTGCCATCCGGCATAGAGGGTAGGAATGCGTGCCTCCCTGTTTGTTGATGTACCACATGACTGTGGTATTGTCCGTCCTTATCAGCAGGTGTCCTTGCTGGAGGAATGATTTGAATGCCTCGATTGCATGCTTCACTGCCAGCATCTCCTTTAGATTTATGTGTAGATTCAGCTGGTCTTGGGACCATAGGCCTTGGTTACACTTGTCTTCCATGTGTGCCCCCAGCCTAGGTCTGAGGCGTCCGTGGTGATGGTCTGCCTTGGCTGTGGTTTGTGGAAAGGCAGCCCTCTGTTGGTCTGGCAGACCTGAGCCCACCACAGGAATTCTTGTTTCAGGCATGGAATGATTGGTATCATGGTTTCTAGACTGTGTCTGTGTTGAGACCATACATTCCTTAGGTACCATTGTAATTTTTCATATGCAGTCTGGCATGTGGGATCAAGATTATGCAGGATGCCATGTAACCCAGGGCCTGCAGGACTTTCCTTGCAGTAAGCTGAGTTTGTCTTGTCAATGCCATGAAGTAAACTGGAAGTTGCTTTTGTTTTTCTTCTGTGAGAAAAGCCATCTGAGTTACTGTGTCCAGTTCTGCACCCAAAAATGTTATCCTTTGGGATGGCACTAGTCTTGACTTCTGTATGTTGACTGTGTATCCCAAGGCTTGCAGCAGTTGTATGACATAGGTCAAATCCTTTATTATTTTTGTCTTGTTGTCCGCTTGTATTAGGCAGTCGTCCAGGTATGGGTAGATTTGAATTCCCTGAAGCCTGCAATGTGCAATTACTGATGCCAGGCATTTCGTGAATACTCTGGGCGCAGTAGATAAGCCAAAGGGCAATGCTGAGAATTGATAATGCTCTGATCCTGCAAGAAATCTGAGGTGTCTTCTGCAATCTGGTCGTATGGGGACGTGCAGGTATGCCTCCTTGAGATCTAGAGTCACCAGCCAAGACTCCTTGCCCAGCATGGGAAAAAGTTGCTGTAGGGTCAGCATCTTGAATTTTGGTTAAATGAGATATGTGTTCAGTGCGGACAAGTCGAGAATAGGCCTCCATTGAGTTTCTTTTCTTGGTACAAGGAATAGTCTGGAGTAAAATCCTTGGCCTTGTTCCATAGATGGTACCTTTTCTATTGCTCTCATCCTTAGTAAGTTGATTATTTGTTTTAGAGCCTCTGACTTCTGGCTTGATGGAAGGTTTGGCATTCCTCTCTTTTTAGGTAAAGTGTGGAAGTGAAACCTGTAGCCTTTGTCTATTGTTTGCAAAGTCCATTTGTCTCCTGTAATGCAATGCCAGTTTTTTGAAAATAAAGCTAACTTTCCGCCCAAGGGTGCTTCCAGTTGTTCCCTGGTAGGCGGAATCAGAGCCAAGTCATTGTGTCTGTCCTGTGGAAGTGGTTGCAGTCGTAGCTGTGGCGGCACTCCTCTGGTTGTCAGGTTGCCACTGACGGCCCCTGTAGGCACCCCTTGATTGACCTCTGCCTCTTGGGCGTCTATTTCTGCCTCTCTGTGCTGTGGAGGTGTCTGGAAAGAACCAATTCTTTGAAGGCCAATTTCTGCTGAACCTCGGAGGCTGGACCTGCAAAAAATCCTTGACTGTTTGCACAGATTTTGCTTTTTTTTCCACTTTCTTTAGAACCTCCTGTGCAGGGGAGCCAAATAAACTTTGTTTCTCCATAGGAGCATCTAGGAGTTTAGACTTAACATGGTCTGGCAAGGATTGCTCTTTTAGCCAGGCATGCCTTTGAATCACTGCTCCAGTCATAGCTGATCTAAATGAAGCCTCCAGTGCATCATAGCCACATTTTAAGAAATGATTACTGACCTGCTGTGAGTTGTGTACCAAATCCTGAAAGGGACTTACGGTCTAAAGGTTCAGGAGAGGAAAGCTTTTTATTCAGCTGATCTAACAAAAATTCCTGGTACTGTATCATGTGAAATTGACAGTTTAAAGCCCTGGCAGAAAGAGTAGCAGATGTATAAACCTTTTTACCCCATCTCTCTAATGCTCTTGATTCTCTTTCAGAGGGTAGGGTTTTTTTGGCAGAGGCAGCTGCAACACCCTTAGGGCCCTGAGAAATGGTTTCTGGGTCTGCAGCGTGGGCCTTATACAAGTGGAAGTGGGAATCCGGGACCCTGTAATATCTGTCAGGTTTGGCAGGGGCCGGGGGAAGAGAATCAGGGGCAGAACTGGCATCATTGTATGCATCATCAACAACTGATAGTACAGGTGGTATGGCTAAAGGCCTATGCTGTGGTAAGTGTAAAAAAGTCCTTAGCCTTTTCCTAGAATCAGAAAAATCCTGACCCTGCCATTGGAAGTGTTCCCTCATTGAGTGTAAAGTTTCCCCAAATTAAAATTCTTCTGGGGGGGAAGCAGAAGGAATGGAGTCTTCTGCATCCGAATCCTCATAAGGTGAGTATGGTCCTTCCTGATGGTCTGATAACTCTGATCCATCCGAGGAATAGTCAGAGGAGAGAGGTTCAGGGGGTTCAGTCCTAGGCCTTTTTTCAGGAGGAGGTTGTGAGGCCCTGTCTGGGTGAGGTTGGGATCCCCTGATCAGAGAAATAAGGTCCTCAGCAAGGCTGAGAATCTGAGAACTTGAGGAAGGTCTGAGAGAGGGAGCTTTAGTAGGTAAGGCCTTGGAAAGTTTAGCTGCTTTAGCCCTGGAGAAGGCCTTAATAGGCATAGAAGCAGGGGGTCTAGCTGCCCCACGTGCAGGAGTAGAGATGTCCAACGGAATGGTGTCGGACAATTCCTGTGTGCCTGCTTCTTCGGTATGAATTTCTGTAGCCGACTCAGCCGGGGCCTGTGAGGCCTCGGTTGTTGGAGGTATGCTTTCGGCCGAAGGAAGAACCGAGGACTCTGTTTCAGCCGAAACCGAGACACTCGCGGTAGGCCTAACCGTGGTTTCAGCCGAAACCGCGGGCCGCGAGAGTCGGTCCTTTTCCTTGCGTTTTTTGGCTAAATGTGTAGTCGGAGTCTCCGACGGTATTTTATATGCAAAAGCGGGACCAAAAAACTCTTCAGCAAACTCCGACCGACGTCTAAGTGTCCGTCGGTTGAAGGAAGCACAGGCTAAACAAGCGGATACATCGTGGTCTGGGCCTAAGCAAGGAAGGCAGTAAGAGTGGAAATCCTTATGAGGTATTTGTTTCCCACAAGTTAAACAATTATTTACTTTGTCTGACATCAGCTGAGGCAAGAAAGAGTCCCCAACGGGGTACTTAGCTTTTTTAGAAGTCTTCGGTAGCTGAAATCTCTGGATCTGACCGACCGGCACTTGCGAACAGCTTCTGCTTCGGGCACCGCGTGGCAAGAAAGACTGAGGAAAATGGCGTCGGCTGATGCCTTTATACCCCAGGAGCTATGACGTCTTGCGACATCAGCCGAGGCCAGACCCAGACTTTGGAATCCGGCCGACCGAAGGGCTGCCTGAGGCAGGACAATCCATATGTTATGACTGCAGATGCATCCTTGAAGGACATCCAGGACTGCAACAGTGAATACACTTGAACATCTACATTTATGGTAAGTGTGCACAACTGTACTATGCTCTTCGTGTTTCACTGTTGCAGTCATCACCCTTGTACCACTGATGAAAGCAATATGCTGAAATGGGTCTGGTCTCTTCAATAAACATTCACGCTCCTAAGGTGCTGGCTTTCTTTTTTTGTCTCATTATAGTTTGCTTGGCCTGTGCATCTACCATATTTGCAAGCCTGCTTTCCATGATTATGTGTTACCTAGCTGGCTGTTGGTGTGAGGAGCGTTGAAGCAGGAGCCATTTTGTGGTGTTTGGTGTCAGTTGAGGAGGATTCCTCACATTTGTTTTTGGATATTAACTTATATCTTTCATCATTTCGTTAACTCGCATGCTCTCCTTGCTACAACTTTTTCTTGGTTCTCCAGAGTAAAGGGAAATTGAGAGAAAAAAACGGCATCTGGTGCCCTTTCTTTTGGATCATTTATCGGCTTAGTATTCATTATTTTCAAACTGGTGAATGGTGATGGTCTACATGAATTTGCTTTACCAGTGCCATTTAGCACCGAGGCAGCAAGTAACATCACTGGGTTTTCAGTAAGTAAAGACGTTGTCTTCTTGCACACCATTTGGAACATTTTACATATAACATGGTGCTTCTTAATGTCATCACAGAGGGTGACTAATGGACCATAATTTGGGTCAACTTCTTTGATTGTTGAAGTTCGCCCTTCATAGTTGGTCTTGGGGCATCGTTACTGGCGACTGGTACCATTTTGACTTTTGTTTTAGCCTGGAACGACATTATTTATCATTTGGGCTGACATATTGGATGTAAATCTTTATGAATACAAACGGTCATGTTGGATTTGGTGAAACTTAGCAGACATGCTGGTATATATGTGGTTCGGGACTATTACCATTTTTGTAAACCATCAGGAGTGGACAGTATACTTTTTCTGGTTTATGTTTGTATGTACTATTCTGAAGGACAGTGTTCCATGGGGTATGCACTAAGGGATACGCAGCAACGAGGAGAAAGGGCATCCAGCCCACAGTAGTTTGGAAAGAACCAGGGCCTAGAATCACCCCTCACAATACAAATATGAACTAACCATAGTCAAAGAATATATTTTCTTTTGGTTGGATTATTATATAGACTAAAAGTGTAACATTTTGGACAATTCTTCACTAAATACTGCGTTGTATTCTTTATGTTTATTGCCTTATGAATAAGTCGTCATTCTGTACGTTGCCAAGAGTTTGTTTGGGAGACAGTTATAAATATAATAATACGGTCCCACATAGCATCTATATATTCACAAGTTAGCTATTTGTGATATTACTTTTTATAAGGTTGTGAAGGGTTTACATCATATTGGACCATACAAGGCACATGGTTAGACCTTTGATTATTCAGACAGATGTTCACATCTTTCAAATCAGTAGGTCATTTATTTGTTGGACTGTAATATTTGTAATGTTCTTCCGGAAAAAAAAAATATTTGTGACCATTGAACTGACAACAGGGGACTTGGTCCTTTACTACAGCTAGAGGGTTCTCCCAAATTTTTGGGGACTTAGTAGTTAATGGTGATCACATGGATGTATTCTGGAGCATTTGCACGCATGTCTAATCTGGTTGGTGCTGCATATCATTACTTTGAATAGGTTGATTTTTCAAGAAAATATTTTTGGGCCAGAACCCAGTATTTGAACATACAGTGTGCATTTATTAAATCATATTATTGGTCTTAATTGAGGGGGGGGGCTATTACTTCCCTCTTTTTGGTTTTCTTTGTATTTTGTTCCATTTGGCAATCTTTTGCACTTATTTATGACTCAAAGGATTGTGAACAATACATTTGGTAAAAATAAGTCCAGGATTGGGCATATGGGGATTATATACAATTAGCACCTTTGAGAATCCATCTAGGAGATGTCTTGTAGGCTTTGTATTGGTCTTATCACATCACAGCTGACTATTGAGAGGTTCACGGGTGATTGAAGCAATTTAGCAACTTATGGTCATGGATCTCAATAAACTGCTTCAGGGCCTTTGTGCAGATAAGGATGACGTCCATGTATTTGGAATCAAACCAACAGATGAGGGCACAAAGTAGAACAGCCAGATAGATCCAGCTGACGGTTGTAATTTGCTCTTCACTCAGCTAGGTAAAAAGGTAAAAACTCTACGTACTAACATACATCTGGCATTTAAAGCCTTTTAAAAGCGTATCAAAATCAAAATATTATCCCAAGGGGTTTAAGGACTAAACTACAGCCATTAGTTAGCAAGCCAGATGACTTTTTACTAAGGGAGTGGAACATGGCACAACAGAATGCGTCCATGTCCTTTGTTAACATTTTAGCATCTTATTATGAAAGAACAATTGAGGTCAACATATATGATGTGCAAGAATTGTGAAGAGTTGAACTAGCATGAAGAACAAACTAATTTCAAAGACAATCTTAGCAGACTTTCAAAGGAAATTATTATTTTTAAAAATCATTTAAAAAACAAAAAAGTTAAACAAATTTTCCAGAGAGAGAGGATTATGAGAGGGGTAGGCCCTTTGAGTCACAGAGAAATGTTAGGTTTGGTGATGGAACAAAAAATACTACTCAGGTATGCAAAAAAAGACCCAGATCTATATTGAAAAAAGGTAGACCAAACACTACAAACCTTGGGGGAGGAATCCTCCACCACGGTCACCGAATCCACATAATTAGTGACTCCCCTGATTCCTACAGGGGTCGGAGTTCTGAACACCCATTAGGGGTAGGAAGCACGGGGGGGGGGTGTAAGCACAGGGGTAAAAAACATACAGGATCTCTTTCAGTCAATAGTGAAATAAATGTAGCATGCTCAAAGTGCACAACATTTCCAAACAAGTTTTAACACCAGAACAGGAATTATTATTGAATAAAGGTCTTGGTTTTATCCCTGTGGATGAAAGCATTTTTGTCTCTGATATCTTGTCATTTTGTAGAAAGCTTAATTTGAAATTGTATTTTGGCCAACAGGATTATTCTCAAAGATAAACTGAATTTCGATTTTACAAATCCAATTTCAGTCCACCCATGAACAAACATGTGGCCATGTTCCAACAGGCGGTCATCAAAGATCTGCATTATAAACTAAGTTCTTCACAGATTCTCAGAAACAACTTAACAATGGCTAATTACAAAGCGCTCTCAGATCTTAGAGCAAACACTGATATTTCCATTTTACCACCTAAGGGTCGGGTAGTGGTCATTATGGACTCCAGTTATTAGTGGGCAGAGGGAACTAGACAATTGACTAACCGCTCAGCATTACATGAACATGCCCACCAACCCCACTCAAATTCAAAAAAAGAGATTGATGATTTTTTGCAGGAAGCAGTGGATCATGGAATTATTAGTAACAAAACAAGACAACACTTACTGGTAAAAAGACCCGGGCAAACAATATCTATACTTCCCAAAATTCACAAATCTTTGATGGCGCCACCGGCTAGACCTATCGTACCGGGTACTGGCTCCGGGTACTGGCTCCCTTACAGAACCATTATCAGCATTTCTGACTGAACATTTACAACCGCTACTGCCACATGTTAGAGCTAGGTTATAGGACATAACTGAGTTTTTACAAATTGTATCAGAGTCTGAATTAGAACCCCACTGGTTGATGTGTACCCTAGATGTCAAATCACTTTATACCAGCATTACACACTGGGCAGGATTAACAGCGTTGGAATTTTGGTTAAATAAGGCTAATCTTTACAATCCAGGTTTTAACACCCTGCTCATTTGCATGGCCGAACATGTCCTCATGAAAAACGTCTATTTCAAAAATGAATGTTACTGCCAAATACAAGGTACAGCAATGATACAGATATGCTGATCTATACATGCAATATGTTGAAGAATGAGAAGTTATGTACTTACCATAACGTTCCATGTTAGTTGTCTTCTTTTCGCCTTCTTTCTTGCTGGATGGGTTTGGAGCCGAACCTCGGTTCCGACTCGGCCTATTACTAAAGCTAGAGAGCTATTTTTACCGGCTCGAGGCTATCCTATGTCCCACAATGCTAGGCGTGATATACCCAGATCTCGTTTGATAGCTAACACTATGGACATACATGTCCCCACCATGACAAAGAATATATATATATATATATATATATATATATATATATATATATATATATATATATACATATATACATACATACATATACATATATATATATATATACCTCTAATCATCTAGGTATACAAAACTCTTATAGGAGTTACCAAGAAAAGGAAAGAGGTAGCTAAGGAGATAAACTCTCATGATAACACATCTCAGAAGATACTCTCGGTCTTGCCAGGCTAGGTGGATGGAGGGTGGGACGCAAGAAAGAAGGCGAGAAGACAACTAACATGGAATGTTATGGTAAGTACATAACTTCTCAATGTTAAGTTGTCAATCTCACCTTCATTCTTGCTGGATGGACAGCGTCCCTAGCACTTTAGTCCTGGGTGGCTCAATGGAACAAACTCTTGAGTACAGTGGAACCAAAATCAGCCCTACTTCTAGAGGTCATGTCCAGCTTGTAATGAGAAATGAAGGTATGAGGAGAGGCCCGTGTGGCAGCTGCACAAATGGAATCCATTGGCAATCTTGCCTGAAAGGCTACCGAAGAAGCTAATGCTCTGGTTGAATGAGCTCTGGGCTTAATAGGGAGCTCTTTATGCCTCAATTGGTAAATCAACATAAGAGGTCAACCACCTGGACATGGTTACTTTGGAAACTGGCAGGCCTAGTTTCCCTTCCACGTAAGACAGGAAGAGCTGTTCTGATTTCCTCATCTGCTTGGTTTTATCCAGGTAGAAGCATAATTGACTGTGAACGTCTAGACAATGCAACTTCCGTTCAGACCTATTGGTATAAAGTGGGAAGAAAACAGGAAGATCGATGGTCTGGATTCAGATACTTTACAGAGAGTACTTTAGGTAAAAAGTACGGATTAGTCCTAAGTGACACTATCTTTGTGAAAAACAAGGTAAGGAGGGCGAACACAATGGGCTTGAAGTTCCGATACCCTTCTCTCTGAAGTGATGGCTACTAAAAACAGTTTTCTCCAAGAGAGCAACTTTAACGAACAGGAAGCCGCAGGCTCAAAGGGAGGGAGAATTAAAGACGACAGCACCAAATTTAGGTCCCATGGTGGGGGAGGATCTTTTACCGGGGGCCTAAGTAAGAGGGTTCCTTTTAGAAAGGCTTTACAAAGTTTGTGTGACATGATGCTGGTCTCTGACAATCCAGCATGAAAATTCGCAATAGCTGCCAACTGAACTCTGATGGTGGCTGAAGAAGATCCCATTTGAAAAAGTTCTGCCAAAAACTCTAAGACTGTACGGACAGGGGCTGTAAAAGGGTCAACTTGTTTCTCCCCTGCCCAAACAGAGAAACGCTTCCATTTGCTAGCATAAGTCTTTCTGGTAGTAGACTTGTGCGAAGCGAGGATGATGTCACGAACTGAATGAGAGACTGAGGGAAGCCTGGCTAGGGTTGGAAGTGGAGCAACCAAGCTGTGAGGTTGAGAGATTGGAGAGATTGATGCAGCCCACCCAACTGATGTGTCAGAAGATCTGGCGCTGGGTCCAGATGCCAGGGTTGATCTTGTAGATGACGTTGCAGGAACGGAAACCAAATTTGTCGAGGCCAGTAAGGGGCAACAAGGATCATTCTGGATCTCAAAACAGTTGCTTTCTGGATTAGCCGAGTAATTAAGGGAAAGGGGGGAAAGCATACAGAAGACCCCGGGGCCAATCGTGGACTAGAGCGTCTCTAGGGGGAAGACCTGGGAGAGGGAAGAGGGTGAAGAAGTCTGGGCACTTGCTGTTTTGAGGGGTTGCAAAAAGATCGCAGCAAGGCTGACCCCACCTCCTGAAGATTTTTTTCGCTACTAGCTGGTTGAGAGACCACTCGTGTGGCATGAGAATGGCTCTGCTCAGCCTGTCCGCTATGATGTTGGACTTCCCGGGGATATGCGTTGCTACCAGAAACCGTTGAGAAGAGATCGCCCACTGCCACAGTCCAAGTGCTTCTCGACATAGGGGGTAGGACCTGGTCCCGCCCTGCTTGTGATTTGTTGATGTACCACACTACAGACATATTGTCTGTCTGAATTGCAATAGTCCCGGTGGGTAGAGAGTCTTGAAGAGCTTGCAACGCTAAAAGTACCACTCTCATTTCCAAGACATTTATGTGCAGGTGGCTTTTGAAAGGCTGCCATGTGCCCTGGACTGTCCTGTCCTGAAAATGCCCCCCCCCCACCCACCCGATCAGGGAGGCATCCGTTGTCACAGTAGCCACAGGAGGAGGAAGGACAAAGGGTCTGCCCTGAAGAACCTGAGGGGAGACCATCCACCGCGAAAGGTGTCTTTTGCATGACTGAGTGATTAGAATGCTGTGTGACATTGGAAGCTGTTGAAAGGACCAGTGGGAAAAAGTACAGTTTTGTACCTACCATAAATGTAGATGTCCGAACTGGATAGCATCTGCAGTCATAACAACTGGGTTGTCCTGTCGTCAGGCAGCCCTTCAGTCGGCCGGATTCCAAAGTCTGGGTCCGGCTTCGGCTGATGTCGCACTTCACCCGACGTCATCTCTGTTGGTCTTCGGGTATAAAGGCATCAGCCGACGCCATTTTCCTCAGTGTTTCTTGCCCCAGATGCCAGTAGCCCTCTTGTAGGCTAAAAATTTGGATAAATGCCAATGTTTCCAAAAAGATAGTGGTAAACACAAAAAGTAAGCATGTATGTACATATATACAACAAATACACCATAAGAAACTCCCCCCACCAGCTAGCTATTAGGAGGGTAAACACCCTAGGAGTACCACAGAGGGGAAGGAGGGAGGGTAATCCTGACTGCAGATGCTATCCAGTTCGGACATCTACATTTATGGTAGGTACAAAACTGTACTATGTCCTTCATGGATGCATCTGCAGTCATAACAACTGGGTAGAATACCATAGCCAACTAGGGGAGGAGGAAGAAACTAGATTATGGTGTGTTTAGGATCCCTTGCAGTACAGCAGTGGCAAACCCTGCTCGGGATCTGGAATATAGAGGCAAATTATAATGCTTGGCAAATGTATGCACGGAGGTCCAAGTAGCCGCCTCAATAATGTCTTTGGTTGCCACTCCTCGTAAAAAGGCTGTGGTAGTGGCTGTTGCCCTTGTAGAATGAGGTCTTATGTTCTGTGGAATTGGTTTTCCATGGAAGGAGTAACAGAATCATATGCAATTTCCTATCCATTTGGAGATTGTCTGTTTGGAAATAGCTTTTCCTTCCCTTCCTGTTGCATAAGCTACAAAAAGCTGATCAGTTTTTCTGCTACTTTTTGTTCTGTCCAGGTAGTAGCGTAGCTGTCTATGTACATCCAAGGTATGCAGTATTCTTTCCCCTCTGTTTTGTGGGTTGGGAAAGAAGGTAGGTAGGTGGATTGCCTGGTTTAAAGACACTCTGGATACCACCTTAGGCATAAATGTAGGATTAGTCCTCATGGACACTATCTGGATGGAAGATTAGGAAGGGTTGTACTGCCATTAGGGCCTGGAGTTCAGAAACCCTCCTGGCTGAGGTTATTGCCAGTAGGAAGGCGGTTTTCCACGATAGATGCTGTAGGTCTGCTGTTGCTGCTGGCTCAAAGGGTGATAGTGTCAACTTTTCTAGCACAAAGTTCAAGTCCCAAGCTGGTAATGGTGGTTTCCTTGGAGGTTTTACATTCTTGATTCCTCTGAGGAACTGTCTGAGTAATGGGTGTGAAAAACAGGTGGATCAAAGCTGTATTCTGCTGATATAGCTGATGCATGTATCTTGATGGAGGAGTAGGACAGGCCTGAATGTAGAAGTTCTGCCAGATACTCCAGAATGTTAGGCATATCTATGTTTGACACATCTTTTCCTCTTTCAGTACTCCAAATGACAAATCTTTTCCATTTTCCTGCATAGTTCCTTCTTGTTGAAGGTCTGCGGGCTTCAAGAATAATGTCTTTAACTCTTTGGGAAAGTTCTGGATTAGCTGCTGCTATGTAATGTTCCATGCAGTCAGTTGCAACGTTTTTAGGTTTGGATGCATGATGCTGTAGTTGTTCTGAGTTAACATCAAAGGCATCAGGGGTATTGGCCACATATTGTTCTGAGACATGCTCCTCAGCAGTGGGTACCAGTGTTGTCTTGGCCAGTTTGGAGCTATTAGGATTATCCTTGGACGTTCCTCCTTGATTTTTAGTAATACCTTGTGTATCAAGGGAAGAGGTGGGAATGCATATGCTGTTAGGCCTTTCCAGCTGAAGGAGAGCGAAT
This sequence comes from Protopterus annectens, assembly GCF_019279795.1. Taxonomy (NCBI): domain Eukaryota; kingdom Metazoa; phylum Chordata; order Ceratodontiformes; family Protopteridae; genus Protopterus; species Protopterus annectens. The sequence goes on along the minus strand of NC_056739.1, from coordinate 401,520,923 downwards.
CCACTTTCCATGCTAGTGGGTGGAATGTCCTTGTGCAGAACTTTTGAGCTGGTGATTGAGAGGGGAAGCAAACAAATCTATCTGAGGCATTCCCCATTTCTTTGAGATGGTCTTGAAGATGTCCGGGTGTAGCATCCATTCGTGGGCATCCGATGTGGTTCTGCTTAATATGTCTGCTAGAGTATTTTCTTTTCCCGGTACAAATATTGCCTGTAACTGGATGTTGTAGCTGAGTGCCAGGTTCCACAGCTCCAAAGTCATTCTGCATAGGGGGTATGAATGAGTGCCTCCCTGTTTGTTGATGTACCACATGACTGTGGTGTTGTCTGTCCTTATCATCAACTGGCCTTCTTTGAGAAATGGTCTGAAGTTTTGGATTGCCAGTTTTACTGCCAGCATTTCTTTTAGGTTGATGTGCAGGTGAAGTTGATCCTGCGTCCACAATCCTTGCACGCATTTGTCCAGCATGTAGGCCCCCCATCCTAGGTCTGAAGCGTCTGTTGTGATGGACTGGCTTGCTTGACATCTGCGAAAGGGTAGCCCTGGGTTTGACTGGCATGCTTGAGCCCACCATAGGAACTCCTGTTTTAAGCATGGAATTAGTGGTATTTGTGTTTCTAGGCTGTGCCTGTGTTGGGACCATAAATTCTTTAGGTACCACTGTATTTTTCTCATATGTAGTCTGGCAAGTGGAACCAAGATTATGCATGATGCCATGAAGCCCAAGGCCTGCAGTACTTTTCTTGCTGTTAACTTGTTCTGTTTTGTTAGTGCCAAGAAGTAAAGAGGGAGTTCTCTTTGTTTTTCTGCAGTTAGGAAAGCCATTTGTTTTACTGTGTCCAATTCAGCCCAAGAATGTCCTTGTCTGGGATGGGATCAGCCTTGATTTTTGTAAATTGACTGTGTATCCCAGTGCTTGTAGCAAGTAAATGACCCTTTGTAAATCTGTTGTCAGCTTGCTTTTGTTGTCCCCTTGTAGCAGGCAGTCGTCCAGGTATGGGTAAATTTGAATTCCCTGTAGTCTGCAGTGGGCGATTACTGATGCCAGTCATTTTGTGAATACTCTGGGCAGGAGATAAGGCCAAAGGCAATGCTGAGAATTGATAATGCTCTGATCCTGCAAGAAATCTGAGGTATCTTCTGCAGATTGGTCGAATGGGGACGTGCAGGTATGCCTCCTTGAGATCTAGAGTTACCAGCCAACACTCCTTGCCCAGCATGGGAAGAAGTTGCTGTAGGGTCAGCATTTTGAATTTTGGGACAATGATGTATGTATTTAAGGAGGACAGGTCGAGAATAGGTCTCCAACTTTTTTCCTTTCTTGGAACTAGGAATAGTCTTGAGTAGAATCCCTTTCCTTGTTCTGTTGTTGGCACTCTTTCCACAGCTCTCATGTTTGCTAACTGCATTATCTGTCACTGTGGCTGTGTTGTTGTAGTGGCAGTGGTTGTGTCTGTACCTCTGTTGTTACCTTGCCACTGTCGTCCTCTGTAGGCACCTCCTCTGGATTGGTTTCTGCCTCTGGAACGTCTATTCCTGCCCCTTTGGGATCTTGTGGAATCAGGAAAGGACCAATTTTTGGCAGGCCAGTTCCTGCTAAACCTTGGGGGTTGGACCTGCAAGAAATCTTTAACCGTTTGAACAGATTTTGCCTTTTCTTCCATTTTCTTCATTACCTGCTGGGCAGGTGTGCCAAACAAGCTGGTCTTATCCATAGGAGCATCTAATAACTTAGCTTTAACATGATCCGGTAAAGCTTGTTCCTTTAGCCATGCATGCCTTCTTATCACTGTGCCAGTCATGGCTGATCTAAATGAAGCCTCCAGTGCATCATAGCCACATTTTAAGGAATGGTTACTAACCTGTTGTATGTTATTTACCATTTCTAATACATATTTCTTATCAATTGATTCATCAGAGGATAGCTTTTTTGTTAACTGATCAAGCATAAACTCTTGGTATTGTATCATGTGGAACTGACAGTTTAAAGCTCTAGCTGAGAGAGTAGCTGAAGTGTAAACCTTTTTGCCCCATCTGTCTAGAGACCTGGCTTCCCTTTCAGAAGGAATAGGGTTTTTAGCTGTGGTCGCGGCTACTGCCTTGGGACCCTGGGATATAGGTTCGGGTCTGCAAGTTGGGCCTTGTAAAGGTGGTGATGAGTGTCTGGTACCCTGTAAAATCTGTCTGGTTTGGCAGGGGCTGGAGGTAAAGAATCTGGTGCAGAGCAGACATCATTGAGGGCATCATCCACTACAGAGAGCACAGGAGGTATGGCTAAGGGCCTGTGTTGTGGAAGGTGCAGAAAGGTTCTCAGTCTTTTTCTGGAGTCTGAGAAATCCTGCTGCTGCCATTGGAACTGCTCTCGCATGGCATGTAAGGTTTCCCCAAAGGAAAATTCTTCTGGTGGGGAGGCAGCTGGAATGGATTCTTCAGCATCTGAGTCTTCAAAATTGGAGAAAGGAGCCTCTGGCTGGTCTGTTATGTCTGATTCATCAGCAGAATCATCAGAGGACACAGGCTCGGGGGGCTCTGCCCTAGGTCTCTTCTCTGGGGGCTGAGAGGCCCTGTCTGGGTGAGATTGAGATCCCCTAATTAATGAAATTAAATCTTGTGCCAGAGTAAGCATTTGTGCACTAGAAGAGGGCCGGGTTGTAGGTGGTTTAGCAGGCACTGTTCTAGTAGTTTTGGCTGCTTTGGCCCTGGCAAAGGCCTTAATGGACATGGCTGCTGGAGGCCTAGCAGCACCACGTGCTGGGGTAGACACATCCAAGGGAATGGTGTCTGATAAGTCAGTGGCAACCACCGTAGTGGATAAAATTTCTGAGGCCGATTCAATAGAAGCAGCAGGGGCCTCAGTGGTAGTGATAGATTCTGCTGTATTTTGATCAGTTTTCGGTTTCGCCGAAACCGAGACACTCATGATTTGCTTAACCATGGTTTCGGCGAAACCGCGGACGCGAGTGTCGGTCTTTATCTTTGCGTTTTAGCAGTTTGGGTAGTCGGAGGATCCACGGCATAATATACGCAAAATCAGAACCGAAAAACTGTTCAGCAAACTCCGACCGGCGCCTAAGCGTTCCTCGGTTGAAAGAAGCACAGGCGAACAGGCTGCTACGTCGTGGGCTGGGCCTAAACAAGGCAGACAGTAAGAGTGGAAATCCTTATGAGGTATTTGTTTCCCACAGGTTAAACAATTATTAACTTTTTCTGACATCGGCTGAGGCAAGAAAGAGTCCCCAGCGGGTACTTAGCTTTAGAAGTCTTGAGTAGTATTCGGTAGAAGTAATCTCTGGATCCGACCGACCGGCACTTGCGAACAGCTTCTGCTTGGCGCACGCGGCAAGAAAGACTGAGGAAAATGGCGTTGGCTGATGCCTTTATACCCGAAGACCAACAGAGATGACGTCGGGTGAAGTGCGACATCAGCCGAAGCCGGACCCGGACTTTGGAATCCGGCCGACTGAAGGGCTGCCTGACGACAGGACAACCCAGTTGTTATGACTGCAGATGCATCCATGAAGGACATCAGCATCCATTGCAGGATCTGCATGTGAAAGCGAGCTAAGGGGAGTAATGTGATAGCTGCTGCCATGAGACCTAGGGTTTTTAGTACGAATCTGGCCTGGACTCTTCTCTCTTGTAGTAGGATTTGAACATGACCTCGAATGTCTGAAATCCTTTGTACAGGCAGTTTTGCTGACAGTTCCACAGTGTTTAAAATGGCACCTATGAAGGTAATAGATTGACAAGGCAGACTTTTCGGAGTTTATAGAGATACCTAGCTCGTTGCAAATTTGGAGGGTATAATCTCTGGAATGGAGTAGCTGATGCTTGGTGGCGGCAGTAAGGAGCCAGTCGTCTAAGTATGGAAACATCTGGAATCCTTTTAGTCTCAAGTGAGCCGCAACCACTGCCATGCATTTGGTAAACACCCTGGGGGCTGTGGTGAGGCCAAAGGGCAGGGCTCTGAATTGGTAGTGACCGGCTCCCAGCCGGAAGCGGAGAAACCTCCTTGAGTGCCTTTTCATTTTGATATGATAGTACGCATCCTGAAGATCTACAGAGCACATCCAATTGTCCTGACCCAGGAAGGGTAGAATGGACTGAAGCATGACCATCCGGAATTTCCTTCTTTGAACAGACTTGTTCAGCCTGCTGAGATCTAAAATAGGTCTCCAGTCCCCTGTCTTTTTTGGTACCAAAAAGAACTTGGAGTAGACTCCGGATCCTTGCTGGTCTGCTGGGACTGGCTGGCTGGCTCTTTTTTCTACCAGCTTTGAAATTTCTAGTGCTGCTTGATCCCTCAGACCGGGTGGAACGTCTGGAAGGGGCCCTTTTGGCAGTTGTGGGGTATGAATAAAGGGAATTTTGTAACCCTTGGATATAATCGACCATACCCAATTGTCTTGTGTGAGAGAATGCCAGGCTTCTGGGTACAGTGATAGTCTTCCCCCCCGACTGCCTCCAAAGGTGGACAGTCGGGCAGCTCCTCAGGGGTGCTGGAAGGGTTTGTCAGAGAAGGATTCTCTGCTACCCTGATTCTGCGGACCCCCCCGCCCCTCGGGCGGAGTCTTTTACTGTTCCCTCCTCTGCCTCTGGAGGGAAGCTCACCACGTGCGTCAGGCAGTACTCCCTGAAGTTTGCGGAACCACAACTTCCCACCTTTCTGACCCTTAGGGTATAATCTAGACAGGGTAGAAAAACGGACTCCTACGGCAGAGTCAGTCTTGCCTTCCTGCTCGCACCTGGTCAATGCATCCTTCACTTGAGGTCCAAACAAGGCAGAATTATCAAAGGAGGTGTTAGTGAAGGATGCCTTGAAGGGGTCAGCAAAACTGCAAAGCTGCATCCAGGCGTGTCTCCTTAGAGCAACGCCCGTGCCTGCAGCCCTACTCGCTCCATCGGCCGCATAGGAAATGAGCCGCATGGGGGAGTTGACAATAGAGTTTAGGGTCCCCAGCTGGGAGTTGATCTTTTCCCGAGACCCCGCAGCTGATGAGTCCTGTAAGGTATCACCCAGTTTCTTGAGAAGGTCTCTCTGGAGACGGGTGAAATGGCACAAATAATTCAGCGACAGCATAGCAAAGGTCGCTGAGGAAAACATCCGCTTGCCATACCTGTCCATAGTCCTAGATTCCTTATTAGGAGGATGGACCAGTACTGAAGGGTCAGCTAACTCCTTTTTAGTGGCTGCCGCCACCACCATGGCATCAACAGGGACGCCCTTAGTTAGAAACTGCTTGTCAGAAGGGGCTGTAATAAATTTTGTAGGCCTCCGGGGAGTTGGTTCCATAGTATCCGGAGTCGTCCACGCCTTTCGAGCCACCACATCCATGAGTGGGTCGAAAGGCGGAGACACCCAGGAGGTGGAAGGGCGAGAACCGAACGCATCCAGGAACACCGACTTGTCCTCAGAAGGGTTAAGGGCAGACCAGTTTCCTCTCTGCTTAAGAATCTCCAGGATGTCAGAAAATGAGACATCCTCAGAGGGGGGACCTTGGGGACCCTTCGGAGTCATCCAAGTCGGTGTCCGATGTGACTGACTCAGGGGAGTCTACATGCTTCCTCTTGCATGTTCTCTTTCGAGGGGGCTCCCCTGAAGGATCAGGGGAGGCCTCGGAAGAGGAGGATACACCCAATGGGGCTACCTGTAACGTTGGTTCTCCACGCTCGGGATCGGAAGAGTGGGTAGAGACTGAAGCAGGCACCATAGAGGGAGGAGCCGAAGGAGCCGACCGTGGAGCAGGCACAGGGGCCAGCACACTCCTCATGACCTCAAAAGCACCCCTATCAGGCAGGGAAGGGGGTCCACGCTCCGAAGAGACAAGGACTCCTCCCAGCACCAAGAGGGATGGCTCCGAGTCTGATGTCGGGGCCGAACTCACCTGCGCCAAAGCTCCATGAGGGAAAACTGGGTCAGACAAGGGTCCGATGCCACTCACCCCTTTGGAACCGACGAGAGAGTCCCGGCGCCCTGATCCCTCCAAGGATGGAACCAAGGAAGAGATTGGAGCCAACGAGGGAGCTGAAAGGAGTGGTATCGGCTCCGACGGTCTCGACCCCTATGATCTCCAGCTCCGAACTCAAACGAGGAGTCGGAGGAGGAATCGAAGAGGGAGTAGTGAAAGCCACTGCCTGATGAGGAGGGCTATGCAAACATTTGGGCCAGTGCCTGCGACTGAAGTAGTCTAACCACCCTCTCGAGGTCATGGTCCGACAGCCTGGAAGACTGAGAGGAATGGGACCTGTGACTCCGCTCCGATAAGGGAGACTTCGGAGCCGAATGGACAGATTTCCAGGGAAGGAGACCTAGAACGCTTTCTGCTCGAAGACGGCTCCGACAGCAGTCTGAGCCGACTGAGGACTCTAATCATCGGTTCCAGCCAGAACCGATGCAGTGGTAGTAATAGCACTGCTCGGTGACTGCTCTGAACATGGAGCCGACGGTTTGGCGGGCTTGGAAGGTTTACCCAAAGGCTTAGCCAGGGAACCTTCAGGCTTTAACAAGCCTCTCAAAATAAGTTTATTTCTGCGTTCCTGCAAGACTCTTGGACTGAACGCATGGCAGACAGAACAAGAGTCCTGCAGGTGCAGAGGGCCCAAACAATATATACAAGAAGTGCGACCGTCTGTCAGAGACATCTTCTGACAGCACGAGTTACACTTCTTGAAGCCCGAGACCTTGGTGTCTTTTGACATCCTGAAACAAGGAAGACTGGCAGAAAAAGACAACTCTGGGAGGTCTAGTCACAATCAGACACACACACACACACACAAAAAGGTTGTAAGAGACCAAGAAATAAACAAAGAACCCCACACTATTAATACAATTTAACTAGGCGCACACATACATCTACAGACAAAAAAGTATGGAAGAAGTTTGGCCAAGGGCCTAACTACTCAGTGAGGGGAAAAACTGTATAAAAACTGTATAAAAACTACCTAAGAGGGAATCCTAAACAGGGATCTAAAGAGTAGTAACTATAAAAAAAACTATCGCTAAGATTTTAACCCAAAAAGCTGACTAAATACAAGAAAAATATTAATACAACCTGGAGCCGGCAAAAAGACGCAACCTCGTAGCTGAAGCGGCAAACGAGATCTGGGTATATCACGCCTAGCATTATGTGACATAGGATAGCCTCGAGCTGGTAAAAATAGCTCTCGAGCTTTAGTAATAGGCTGAGTCGGAGCCGAGGTTTGGCTCCGAACCCATCCAGCAAGAATGAAGGCGAGATTGACAACTTAACATCATATTATATATAATGAGTCACATAACCTGCACTTGCCACAGACTGACATATGGAAATGCTTTTTGGATGACTGTTGGCTTATATGGAAAGGAGGCAGTGACTATCTGGAGGAATTCATTGAATATATCAATGAAAACAAATGGGGGGCTGAGTTTACTGTGAATTTTCATAAAGATGAGATTCACTTTTTGGATGTCAAATTACAGCGCCAGCCGGATAACACATTACGCACCACTGTATATGCCTCCAGTCTCCATCCCAAACACACAATTAAAAATATCCCCAAATCTCAATTTTTTCATTTGAAGAGAATTTGTTCATCACAACAGGATTTGACACCTTCTCACCAAGATTTAGCTAACAGGTTCCTAGCAAGGGGTTATGGTATACAGAATGTGAATTCGGCCATGTAATGGGCAAATAGTAAATCCAGGTCTACCTTATTACAATACAAACACACATCCAGGAGGGATAATACGGACACTTTGAGAATGGTCACTACATTTGGCAGGAATACAGCCTCTGACTGATTGAGAAACATTGGAATATTTTGAAGGCAAATAAAGAACTGTGTGACATTTTGAGGGGCAGATGCTCATATACCTTTAGGTGGGGGAAAACACTAGGGTCTCTTTTTCTCATTATAAAAAAAACACTGATCAGGATTGTTATTGACTATCAAACATTAACAGGAGAGAGACTGGTTGGTTCATACCCTTGTGGACACTATACATTCTATAAATATGTCTTTAAAACAAAATCATTTATTAGTAAAAACACCGGGCAGGTTTATGACATGAATTTTTACATCAGTTGTGGAACAAACTGGATTATTTATCTGGCTACATGCAGTTGTCAAGCCTTTTATGAGGGGCAAACTTCTAGACAATTAAGGTATAGGATGTCAGAACGTGGAGACATGCGTGAATGGGCGTACCTTCGTTGAAGGTTGTGCATCAGGGCTGGTAACTCGGCACGTAAAAATCAACTGTGGCGGCCCATAACCGGGAAAAGCCGAAAGACACAAACAAATGTCAGAACATTTAGGAGACATCAGGAATGCAAGGGCCACTAATGCTCTATACAGACACTCACTTGTTCATCATACTGCTAAATTCACTTTCACAGTCAATGAGAAAATATTGGGCAACAGATCTTTCAAAACAGAGTGGCATGGTATGTTAAACATGAAGGAAAGGAAATGGATAGTCACATTAGGTTTTTTTTCCCACCGGGATTAAATGACAAACTGTAGGGTTTTGTCAGCATTTCCTTTCTAGTCATGGGTCTTGATAAAATTATTGCATACACAATTTTATAGGTCCAGTTGACCAGCCAATTAATGCATAAAAGTAAAAAGAGCAAAGACAAAACTTTTTGCTTAAACTTTAAATCATGTTCATTGTATTTTGTTTTCATTTTTCAGTATCACACTGAATAATCATTAGTCAGGAAATGATGTAATTTGTTTTTATTTAGACAAAGTATATATTGCAGTCTTTATACTGCTTTATTTCATGTACCACTGATGAAAGCAATATGCTTAAACCGGTCTGGTCTCTTCAATAAGCATTCACACTCCCATGGTGCTGGCCTTTCTTTATTTGTCTCATTATAGCTGACTAGTATGCCTTGCAAGACTGCTGTTGCAAAACCCACCCTGGATTTGGTAAAAATAGACAGGTGGTAATGCTTGGTGAAGGTATGTACAGAACTCCAGGTAGAAGCTTCCAGGATGCCCCTGGGTAGGGACTCCCCTGTGGAATGTTGTAGAGGCAGAAGTTGCCCTAGTGGAATGTGTTATGACCCCCTGAGGGGATGGTTTCCCATGGTGCCTATAGCAGAAATGGATGCAGTGTGCTATCTATTTAGAAATTGTTTGCTTTGAAATGGCCTTGCCCTCTGCCAATGGTGCAAAGCGGACTAGTAACTGGTTAGATTTCCTGAAGGGCTTAGTCCTAATCCAGGTAGGATAGGAGCTGTCTGTGCATGTTCAAGGAGTGCAGGATCCTTTCCTCTTTATTTTGGGGATTAGGGAAGAAGGATAGCAAAATAGACAGATTGGTTGACAGCCACACTGGACACCACTTTAGGCATAAAGGAAGGGTTAAGTCCTGAGGGAAACCCTGTCACCATGGAAAATAAAGAAGGGTTCCACAGCCACAAGTGCTTGTAGCTCAGACACTCTTCTATCTGAAGTGATGGCCAGAAGTAAGGCTGTTTTCCAAGAGAGGAATTTTAACTTTGCGGACGCTGCAGGTTCAAAGGGGGGTAAGCGTGAGCTTTTCCAGTACAAAGTTAAGGTCCCAAGCAGGAGTGGGTACTCTCCTTGGCAGCCTTAAATTGTTTGCCCCTCTCAGGAACTGCTTGATAAGAGGGTGAGAGAAGAGAGGGGGCTCAGTGGAGTAGATCTGCTAAGTAATCCAGGATTAGAAGCAGGGAGTGCAGAATTGTGTCCTCTCCTTTAGATTGAATCCAAGAGCAGTACCTTTTCCACTTAGCATAGGATTTCCTTGTACTGGGAATTCTGGCCTACAGAATGATGTCCAGCACCTGCTTGCTTAAGCTGGTTACTGGGGGAGCCTTCAAGGAATAAGCCAGGCTGCAAGATTTAGGGTTTGCAGTTACGGATGCAAGATCTGTCCCTCCTGCTGAGAGAGCAGGGTTGAGTTCTGGTGTAGGTAACAGGGTGGCACCGGTGACAGGCTGCGTAAGAGTGGGTACCAGTGCTGGCATAGCCAGTCTGGGGCAATCAGAATTGTCCTTGGTCTGTCCTGTCTTATCTTGAGCAAGACTCTTGGGAGAAGGGACAGAGGGGGAAAGGCATAGATTGAAAGGTTTACCCACTGGAAGGATAGGGCAATCCCACTTTCCAGGCCCTGCTGTGAGGTGTCCTGGTGCAGAATTTGCTGAGCTGGTGATTGCAGGGGGAGGCAAAGAGATCCACCTCTTGGGTCCCCCATTTCTGAATCAGAAGGTTGAAGGTGCTGGGCTCTAATTGCCACTTGTGTGGGTCTAGGTGATTTCTGCGTAAGTTGTCTGCCAGCGAGTTTTTTTTTTGCCTGGCAGGAATTGAGCTTGGAGATCGATCTGCATGTCTAAGGCTGTGTTCCACAGGGCCATAGCTAGCCTGCAGAGTGGGTAAGAGTGGGTTCCCCCCCTGCTTGTTGATGTACCGCAAAACTGTGGTGTTGTCTGTTTTTATTAGTAGGTGTCCTGGTGAGAGAGTAGGGATCTGAAAGCTGTCAGAGCATGCTGCACAGCTAGCATCTCTTTTTGGTTGATGTGCAGATGGATTTAATTTGGGCTCCAGTGGCCCTGAATGCACTTGCCGTCCATATGTACGCCCAGGATTAGTCTGATGAGTCTGTGGTTAGGGTCTGGGCAGCGTGGGGTTGAATAAAGGGAAGTCCCTTGTTGTGGTTGCATGCTGCTGCCCACCAAAGAAACTCTGTCCTTAGACAGGGTATGATAGGAATGATCATTTCCAGGTCCTGAGAATGTTGGCACCAAAGACTTTTTAATTAACAATGAAATTTCCTCATATGCAGTCTGGCATATGGAATTAGTAGGATGCATGAGGACATGAACCCTAGGGCCTGCAGGATTTTCCTTGTGGATAGCTGGGTTCTGGTGGCCTTTGAGTAAAACAGTCTGCCAGATAGGCTTGTTTTTCTGGAGTGAGGAATGCCATCTGAGATGCTGTGTCCAAGCTTGTTCCCAGCAATACAATCTTTTGACTGGGGACTAGATCCGATTTCTTTTCGTGGATGGTGTACCCCAGGGACGTTAGGTTTTTTTTTACAAATGTCAGGTGCTGCAGCAGCAATTCCTGTCTGCCTGAATCAGGCAGTCATTTATGTATGGGTACATTTGAATATTTCTCCATCTGCAGTAAGCAATGGCTGGGGCCAGGCATTTTGTGAATACTCTGGGAGCAGGCATTTTGTGAATACTCTGGGAGAAGTGGATAAGCCAAAGGGAAGTGCAGAGAACTGATAATGCATAGTTCCTACCCTGAAGCGCAGGTATTTCCTGCATGACACCCTTATAGGGATGTGCAGATAGGCTTCTTTTAAGCCTAGGGTGGCTAACCAGGCATCTTTGGCTAGCATAGGTAGAAGCTGCTGCAAGGTGAGCATTTTGAATTTTGATACCACCAAGAAGGTGTTGAAAACTGAAAGATCTAGAATTGGGCGGCAAGTGCCCTCCTTTCTGGGTACCAGGAAAAGTCTGGAATAAAATCCTTGGCCTATCTGTTCTGCAGGAACACGCTAGATCGCCCTTATAGACAGCAGGGATTGAACTAGGTTTTGTGCCTCCGCCCCCTGGTTTGCGGGGAGGTCTGGGAACCCTTTTGAGGTAGGCAGTGAATGGAAGTAAAATTTGTACCCCTGGGATACTATGTTGAGGACCCATCGGTCTTTGGTGATGGCAAGTCTTCTTCTTACGGGCACCAGCAGTTGGGCAGAGGCGGGGAGTGGAGTGGAGAAGTCATTGGGAATTCTTTCCATAAGGGGGTGGCTTAACACTCCCTGCTTTAGAAGTGGAGACACTCCATTGCTTAGATCTCTGCATACCCTGAGACTGTAGTCTGGGTCTGTTTCCCCTGGGTATAGTTTGAGATGGCCTAGAGGGGGCTGGAAAGGACCAATGTTTCGAGGGGCAATGCCTACTGAATCTAGGAGGCTATACTTGCAAAAATTCTTTGACTGTCTGCATAGATTTAGCTTTTTCTTCCATCTTTTTAAGCACCTCTTCTGCTTTAGTGCCAAACAGATTGTCCTTGTTCAAAGGAGCATATAGTAACTGATTTGACATGGTCTGGCAAGGTCTGCTCTTTAAGCCAAGCATGCCTTCTCAGTACAGAACCAGTGACTGCTGCCCTGCAAGATACTTCTAGGGCGTCAAAGCCAAACTGCAATGTATGCTTCTTGACTTGGCTTGCAGAATGCATAAGCTCTTGCAATTCTTTATTTTCTGCACAGTCTGTAAAGGTTGCTATTTTTTTTTGCTTAATAAGTTCCATAACATGTTGTTGGTATTTCAGCATGTGAAACTGGCAATTCAAACCCTAATGGCGAGCGTTGCAGAGTTGTATACTTTCTTACCCCATTTGTCCAAAGCTCTGGAATCCCTGTCCGAAGAGGTGGGATTCTTAGCTGCAGTTGCTTTGATACCTTTAGGCCCCTGGAAGATGACCTCTGGGTCAGCAGTAGGATTTCTGAAAAGGAATTTGAGTCAGGTACTCTGTAGTACCTGTCTGGTTTCCTAGCAGCAGGGGGTAAAGTATCAGGAGTTAAACTAGATTCCATAAAGACATCATCCACAACATCCAGGACTGGGGGTATTGCTAAAGGCCTGTGTTGTGGCAAATCTAGAAATTCTTTGAGTCGCTTTTTGGATTGAGGATAGTCTTGGCATTCCCAATGGATATGGTCTCAAAGTATGTAAGGTTTCACCAAAAGAAAAGTTCTCTGGAGGAGAGGCAGAGGGAATGGATTCCTCTGCATCGGAATCTTCATAAGCAGATAAGGGCATGTCTCCATAATCAGACACCTCAGAGTCGTCGGACTCTTGGGTCTGTTGAGGCTTCTGGGGACTGGTCTCTTTCTCTTAGGCTGGCTTCCCCTAATCAGCATAATAAGGTCTTCTGCCATTTTAAGCATTTGATGTTGTGGCAAGGGAGCAGGTGCATGCGCTTAGGTCTTCGGTTTTCTAGGCGTAGCGCGTACTCTTGGCCTTAGAAACTCGGTAGTTTTAGACAGAATTGAAGACGCGAAAGTCATTGGTTTGTGTCGAACATTGGTAGTGCAAAGTACTTCCTCAGAAACCGGTGCTTGCTCAGCGGCTCTGGACCCATCCAAGGTAGAGACGTCCACAGGTTCCACAGTCGAAGAGTCTTGTGGCATACCGGACTCCGAACGGGTCTCGGTAGAGGCCTGCAAATCCATTGAAGTGGGCATCAGGGGCTGCGAAAGCGCCTCACTGAGTATTGGCGGACTGGCGACTAGCTTAACGGAAGAGTCGTCTGCAACTTTGGACCAGTGCAGTTCGTCTGTCTTTATCCTTATGTTTTTTCGGAATATCGGTAGTCGGATGGTTTATCGAAGCCATTTCAGAATAAGGAGATCGAGAACGAAAGTATTTAGCGACAAAAAGGACCTGAAGACTAATGGTTCGGGCACTGAACAAGGCACAAAACCAAAACCGAGGTATGTCATGGTCTGGGCCTAAACAGGTGACACAGTAAGAATAAAAATCTCAGTGTGGTATTTGCTTTCCACAGGCAAGACAATTGTTAACTTTTTCTGACATCAGTTAGAGCAAGAAAAAAGGATTCCCAACGGGGTACTTGGCTTTAGAAGACTTCAGGATGATTCAATTCATAAATGAAAAACTCCGGTAGTGGCCAAGCAGCACTTGTGCAAACTGCTTCTGCTACGGGCTCCTCAGCAAGAAAGACTGATGTAATGATGTCGGCTGCCTGTTTTTATACCCCTGACGACCTGATGTCAGTCCTGGAGTGACAGCAACCAACGTAGAAATACTAAGTCACTGTTATTTGGACCGACTGAGAGCTACCTGCAGGCAAACAACTCAAGGGTGATGACTGCAACAGTGAAACACGATCATCCACAGTTGTGGGTGCCCGAAGGAAAGTCACCACAGTGATCTCGGGGGAATTCTTCTGAGTCTTCTGAGGTACCTGAATATTAGTAGAAAGGGTGGAAAGGCAATACAGGAACATTCCTGTCCTAAGAAAAGAAAAGGCTTCCATCTTCCTACACGGAGTCCTGGAACACAACTTTGCCAGCTGATTATTCAGAGAGGAGGCAGAGAGATTTGCTTGAGGAACTCCCCAAAGTTGGCTCTAATCTTGGAAGACCCCGAATTTAGTTTCCATTCGTGAGGGTCTGCCCTGGTCCTAACTCAGTCTGCCTGCCACACAATTTTACTCCAATGGAATGTAGGATGATTGTACAGTGAAACTGTGCTGAGAAGCTATATCCCAAGCTAACATGGCCAATCTGCAAATGGGGTTATGACCTGGTTCTTCCTTGCTTGCTGATGTACCGTATTCACCATGGTTTTGTCTGTAACCACTTGACGATGTCCCAGGGACCAAAGAAGGTTTACAGAATTGAATGCCTTGATCAGGGCAAGCATCTCATTAATATTTATGTGCTTGCGTCTGTCCCTGGTGTACCATCCCCCATCTCTCCTGAAACTGCTCCCCAAGCAAAGTCTGAAGCATCCATACTGACTTACTGTTTCGCAGCAGGGAGAGAGAAGCAGAGACCTTAATTCAAAGATATCTGTTTTCTCCGCCAAGTAATTTCACTTTTGACAAACATCAGTACTGGGATCTGAAAAGACAAAGGGTGCTGACGCTGGGACCAAAGAGATTTCAGATGCCACTGTATTTTTCTCATTTGGAGTCGAGACAGGGGTATCGTGAGAGTCATAGATGCTATGAGACCCAAATTCCTGAGGTATTCCTTCGCAGTAACTGAAGGTCTAAGCAGAAATTCTTACAAATAGATCTAAATAAAGATCTGCTTTTTCCTGTGGAAGAAAAGCTCTTTGAACTGAGGTGTCTAGTCGACACGCCAGGAACACAGGCCTGTATAAGGCAGTAAAGAGAGACTTCTGAATGTTCTCTTGGAATTCCAGCTTGTTCCAAGAGATTTCTCACCCAAGAGATTCCTTACATTTTGAAAACGACTTTGGAAAGATAAGCAAGTCATCTAAATACAGAAATAATGTGGACACCCTGTAGCCTACAATGAGCTGTAACTGGAGTTGGACACTTTGCAAACACTCTTGGTGCAGTAGATAGTCCAAAGGGTAAGGCTGAGAACTGATAATGTGATCTAGACACACAAAAGCCTTAAATGCTTGAAACCTGGATGAACATGAATGTGATAAGCATCTTTAAGTCTAGTGTTACCAGGACACTTGAAAGAGAAAAAGAGGCAACAGGTTGTGAAGTGAGGCCATTTTGAATTCGGGCACAATCACAAACAGGTTTAGGAAAGAAATATATAGAACTGGTCTCTTTCTTTGTGACTAGAAACATCTTTGAATCAAACCCCTTTCTCACCTGTAACCCTGATGAAAAATTTTATTCAGACTGTTGCCAAAATGAAAATGGAGATTCAGACTTTTTGGAAGAGAAAAGAGAAACAGGGTGGGAAGGAGTCACTAGTCCTCTTGAAAAAAGTCAGACATGTTGGAGTGTCCTTGGTTTTGTGTTTGAGACTTTTTGGAACCTCCTTGCCACTTCTTAAATGTCTGTTTACTTGAATTCTGTTGCAACTGCTTGTTCTACCTTTTTTGCCAAAACTGGATACGGAGAAAGAAAATCCTTTAGACATTTCGGAGGAGGCGGCCTGCAAAATCTTCCCTGGATCAACTTGCCCCTTTCATCACACTTTTTGGTAACAGCTGCAGCAGAGGCCAAACACAATGTTAATCCAAGTAGAACTAAAAATCCCTTTTTTATCATCTGACAGGTTCTAAGGCGGCAGCCAAAAATATTCAACACCACACCAGTGGCCATAGCCCTGGAAGAAAGTATCAATTAAGTCATACTCACACTGCAAACAAGGAGTAGTGACCTGTGCAATACAAGAAACAATTTAAAACAGGTTTTTCTTTACAAAAAAAACTGCAAATAAAACATTTCTAATACTTTCACACTATGTCAAAATAACCATTAACATGCGAGCTTGACAATTTAAAATATTGAAATTCAACTTTGCAGACTTTTTCACTTTTTTCACATAGCTATCAATTTTCCTACCCTTCTTTGAAAGAGTAGGATTGGAATTAAAGTGCTCAGCAGCAGAAGAGTCAACCAAGGCTACAGCTGCTGGGTCAGGCTTGGGAATAATGTATAAACATTTTCAAGACTGAGAAACGTTATACATCCTATCTGCCTTTTTAGGGACAACTGTCTGACTATCAGGAAAACTGCAAGCAGTAAGCCACACATTTTCTAAAGCAGACAGGATAGGAGGAATAACTTTAGATTCTGGAAAATCCTTCTGTAACAACTCATAGTATTTTTTGAGGGACTGAGAAACCTCAATGTCTTCCCACTGAAAACAAAGGGACATTCTAGCAATAGTCGCAGAGAAAGGGAATCCCCCACATGGAGAATCAGAAAGTTTTCCTCAGAGTATGAATCAGAAAACTGAAGAGAAAACCCTGAATCCATCCCTGCATCTTTCTGTTTGGATTAAGAATACTGAATCTCTTCAGGAAAGGAGGCATCCCTCTTCCTTTTACCAGAAATGACTCTACAAAACGATTAACAGCCTGAATCACACCCCAAGCCAGTACTAGTAAATTACCCCTATCCAAATACATTTGAGGAGGAGAAGATACATGCTTGGCTTTCTGTTTCTTTTTGACAAAAGAAATGGGGCCAAACTGGTTACTAATGGCAGACGCTGCTTCTCTAGAGATGGGCACACCATTCTGACACAACAGTGGTTCTCCCTTCCTACTGAGGGGACCCTGACGGTCACAGAGGATGTGGCTAACAGGAAAGTAATAAAACATCAGTAAGTAATAAAGAAAATAGAATTTTTTTCCCTCAAACGGAACTTATCTGCCCGGCTATGGAAAGCGCAAGCCAACCATCGATACTCAAAAGCCTCAGAGGAGCGTACTCTTTGGCAGTAATAAAGTTCCAAAGGGATTTGTGCCCATACTTGTCTTTTAGCCAAGTTCAGCTCAAGTAGTTTGACAGTTTGTTTACACTGAAGGTGCTCTGAAGCTTTGGAAGCTGGACAGCTGCTGCATCCTTGGCAGGATATAACCCATATAGCTAACGTTATTGCAGCAATGATAAGCATGAAGACCACATACAGTTCTATAAAGAACTTACAACACAAGTGGTTTGAGTGGGATCACTGTGCAGTGGATGACCTTAGAGAACTCAGCTGCAAGAGAGGTCTGAGTTTGGCCTAACTTCCTATACTCTCGACACCACCCCCCACCACCACCTCTGCATCAACATTATAAGAGGGAGCCAGCCCACACCATCTTCTGTTCTTTCTCACTAACAAAAGCATAGCCTAGGTAGCCCCTATCTGCATTTAAGAAGACCATACAATGTTTATGTAGCATTAGGGCTAAAGAACTGGGCTACAAGTTCACTTTCAACATTTTACCATCCTTGACATCTGGGCAGATACTCAAAAGAACCCGTCATCCACAGAGGCAACATGACCAGAAGGAGTAAGCACAGCAGGTATACAAGTTAAAAGAGTGAACTGGTACCCATCCCAAACAGAGGATGCTCAACAAATTGACAAGAGGGAAATGAAAGACAAAGTATAATGCAACAGTGATTCCTGGACATGTCTAAGAAGAAACAAGTAAGGAATCCTACTCTGTCCTAAGAAGAAACGTCTTCTGCTATCAACAGTCTAACAATGACCCCAGGAAGGTTACATGTCTATGAATAACAAACTGAAATTGGAGAGATTCACACAGAACCCCAGCTGCTGGAGACGGTACAAGGTGTAGGTCAATGCACTTTGTAACTTTTTCAGAATCTGGGTCTGAATTAGACATTCATCCAAGTGCATAAGTGAACGTCATTGGTTCTGCAACAGGATATTGCTGGTGCCAGATTATGCTTTAAAAGCACTGGGTATAGTTACTAGCCCAAAGACGATAAAGATTAATAGTAGTGAAATTTCCCACTAAGAAAGTACAGTTGTGTACACTTACCATAAATGTAGATGTTAGAGTTTATTCACTGTTGCAGTCATCACTTGTGGGTTATCCCTGCTGTGGTAGCCCTCGGCCAGCCCGAATACCAGAGTCAATGTTTTTCTGCATCAGATGGTGTGTCACTTGTTGACTGACGTCTGGTTGTCAGTGCTATAAAGCAAGGCATCCAACACCATTACATCAGTTTTTCTTCTCCTAACCAGTCTGAATCCCAAGGAAATATGGTAAAGTGGTCCTACTGGCTAAAACCCACCATAAGAAGCTTATGTCTCTAAGGAAAGTGGATATAAGGGGGAATGAGGGAGGGAAACAAAGACTAACAGTGAATACACTCTAACATCTACATTTATGGTAAGTGTACACAACTGTACTAGGTTCTTTGTGTTTCACTGCTGCAGTCATCACCTGTGGGAGGATTCCAAAAGCCGAGGAGAGGGGTGGAAGGATTAGTTACAGACCTAGGCATGGCTAAGCCATGCCCTGCAGAGGCAAACCCTACCCTAGCTTTAGAGAAAAGAGGTAAGTGGTAATGCTTTGTAAAGGTATGGACAGAGGTCCAGGTGGCAGCTTCCAAGATGTCCCTGGTGGAAACTTCTCTGAGGAATGCTGTGGAAGTGGAGGCTGCCCTAGTGGAATGGGTATGAATAGACTTAGGGGGTAATTTCCCATGTAATCTGTAGCAGAAATGGATACAGTGTGATATCCATTTGGAAATGGTTTGCTTGGAAATGGGCTTCCCCTCTGTCCCTAGGGCCAAGCTGACAAAAGTTGGTCTGTTTTCCTGAAGGGTTTAGTACGGTCCAGGTAGCATCTGAGCTGTCTGTGCATGTCTAGTAAGTGCAGAATTCCTTCCCCCTTGTTTTGAGGGTTAGGGAAGAAGGCAAGTAGATGAATGGCCTGGTTGAGAGTCGCACTAGACATCACCTTGGCCATAAAGGAGGGGTTAGTCCTCAGGGAGATCCTGTCTGCATGGAAAATGCTGAAGGGCTCAACGGCCATCAGTGCCTGAAGTTCTGAAACCCTTCTGGCTGAGGTGATAGCAAGTAGGAACGCAGTCTTCCAGGAGAGGTATTTCAGTTCTGCTGAAGCACCAGGTTCGAAGGGTGGTAAGGTTAGTTTATCCAAAACATAATTCAGGTCCCAGGCTAGCATTGGTGGCATTCTGGGAGATCTGATATTAGAAGCCCCTCTGAGGAATTGTTTAATCAAAGGATGCGAGAACAGGGGCTGATCTGTGTCAAAATGAGCTGAAATGGTGGAGGCGTGGATTTTAGTAGAAGAGAAGGAGAGACCACTATTGAGCAACTCCGCAAGATAGTCCAGGATAAGAGGGATGGCAGGTTGTGTGGAACTGCCCCCTCTGGACTGGCTCCAGGAGCAGACTTTTCTATTTCGCTGCGTAAGATTTTCTGGTGCTGGGCCTTCTGGCGTCTGTGATAATGTCAAGGACCTGTTTGCTTAACAGGGGCCCCGTGTTTGCTTTTAGAGTATTAGCCATGTTGACAGTTTGAGAGTCTGCAAGTCTGGGTGCAACATCCCCCCCCCCCCCCCACTTGAGTCAAGAGGTCTGAGATCATGGGAAGCTGCCTGGAAGGCTGTGATGTCAGGCTGCACAGCAAGGGGTACCAATGCTGTCTGGGCCAATCTGGACAATGAGGATGGCTTTTGGTCTCCACTCCCTTATCTTGATCAGTACCTTGGGAATAAGAGGCAGAGGAGAGAATACATACACAAAGAGGGAGTTCCAGGGGAAGGTCAAAGAATCCACCGTCCACGCTAGGTGGTGATACTCCTTGGTACAGAATTTTCATAGCTGGTGGTTGAGGTGCAAAGCAAAGAGATCCACCTCCAGAGTTCCCCACACCTGAGTGACTTGCAAAAAGATATTTCTATGGAGCTGCCATTCGTCAGGGTCTAGTAAGTTTCTGCTTAAGTGGTCTGCCAGGGTGTTGTTGATCCCTGGTAGGTATTGGGCTATTAGGTGTAATCCCATGGAGGAGGCAGTCAGCCAGAGGTTCATGACTAGCCTGCACAGAGGGTAAGATTGGGTCCCTCCCTGTTTGTTGATGTATCACATTACTGTGGTGTTGTCCGTTCTGATAAAGAGAATCCCTGGCCTGAGATGGGGTTTGAAGGATGCCAGAGCCTTTTGTAATGCCATTATTACCTTCTGGTTGATATGTAAAAGAAGGTGCTGGGCATCCCAAAGACCTTGGGTGCACCTGCTTGCTAGGCGAGTACTCCAAGCAATGTCTGAGGCGTCGGTGGTGATGGTCTGCCCAGTAGGGCGGAGGATGAAGGGAAGACCCTTGTTCTTGGCACAGGCCCCTGCCCACCACAGAAACTCGGCCCTTATACAGGGGATCAGAGGGAGAGAGGTCTCTAGAGGTTGAGTGCTGACACCAAAGGTTCTTCAGATACCACTGAAGTTTTCTCATGTGAAGCCTGGCCAGAGGAATTAGAAGGATGCAAGATGCCATGTACCCCAAGGCTTGCAGGAACTTCCTCACCGTGAGGTGACTTCTGGAAGCCAGCTGGGTAAAGTAGAGAGGCAGGAAGCTCTGTTTCTCTGGGGATAGGAAGGCCATTTGGGATGCTGTGTCCAGCAGAGCCCCCCCAAGAAAATGATCCTCCTGGGGAGTGTTTGCTTTGATTTCTTCTCGTTGATGGTGAACCCTAAGAAGTTAAGGGTTTTGACTAAGAGGAGGTCCTGAAGCAGCTTTTCTTTCCACTCTGCCTGAATGAGGCAGCTCTATCCAGGTAAGGGTAAATCTGTACATTTCTCTGTCGGCAAAAAGGCTATGGCCAGGGCTAAGCATTTGGTGAATACTCTGGGAGCAGTAGATAAGCCAAGAATAGCGCAAAGTACTGAAAGTGCTGCGAGCCTGCTCTGAAGTGAAGGAACTCCCTTGCAGGATTCCCTTATGGGGATGTGGAGGTAGGCATCTTTTAGGTCTAGGGTATCTAACCAAGCATTTTTGTCAGCACAGGCAGTAACTGCTGCAAAGTTAGCATTTTGCAATTGGGAACCACCGAGAAGGTGTTAAGAATGGAAAGACAGATTCAGGATTGGGCACCAAGTGCCACCTTTTCTGGGAACAAGGAATAGTCTGGAATAAAAGCCTTTGCCTGTTTGATTTGAGGGGACAGGTTCTACTGCCCTTGGGATATGAGAGTTTGGACTTGTTTCAATGCCTCTACCCACTGATTTGGAGGTAGGTCTGGGTACCCTCTTGGAATTGGGAGTTCATTGAAAGAGAATTTGTATCCCTGAGAAATGATCATTAAGACCCATTGGTCCTTTGTTGCAGAAAACCACTTCTCTGCCGAGGGAGAGCCTTCCTCCTAGTTTTTGGTGAGTGAAAAGAGGGCAGAGGGGGGAGAGGGAGTCATTGCGAGTTTTTGCCATACAGGGGATGGCTTAGAACTCCCTGCCTTTAGAGCAGAAGTGGTCCACTGTTTGGTTCTCTGCTGTCTCTGGGATAGGAGTCTTAGTGGTCTGTCCCTGTGGGGCTTGCCTTGACCCTGACTGTTAGGTGTGGGAAAGGACTAGTGTTTTGAGGGAAAATTCTTGCTGAACCTAGGAGGTTGCACCTGAAGGAAATATTTTACTGTTTGCATAGACTTTGCTTTGTCTTCCATCATTTTAAGCACCTCTTCTGCTTTTCCAAAAAAAAGCAGTCCTTATTCAAAGGTGCATCAAGTAATTTAGATTTGACATTATCAGGGAGATGTTGTCATTCAACCATGCATGTCTTCTAATGACAGATCCTAACACTGCTGCCCTGCTTGAGGCTTCTAGTGCATCATATCCACAGTGTAAAGCGTGTTTAGCCAATTGACAAGTAAGAGTGCAGTAAATCTGCTAGCTCATTCGAATTGGCACAGTCAGGAAAGGTAGAAATCCTTTGTTTTAAAAGTTCCAAAGTGTGTTGTTGATATTTTAACATGTGGAACTAACAGCTGAGTGCCCTGACAGCTAAGGTTGCAGAGGTGTATACTTTTTTACCCCATCTGTGCCCAGCTCTGCAGTCCTTGTCAGAAGGAGTAGGATTCTTTGCAGAACTAGCCTTAGCTCCTTTTGGTCCCTGTGTAATAACCTCCAGGTCTGCAGCAGGATTTCTGTACAGGTATTTGAAAGTCCGGTACTCTGTAGTACCGGTCAGGATTTCCAGGAGCAGTCGGGAGTTGAGCTGGATTCATGGAATACATCAACTACCTCTAAGATGGGGGGGGGGGGGGTGGCCAAGGCTCTGTGCTGGGGCAGGTATAGACACTCAGTCTTTTCTTAGACTGGGGGAAGTCCTGGGATTCCCAGTGGAAATCTTCCCCAAAGGAAAGATCTTCTGGTGGGGAGGCAGAAGGAATGGATTCTTCTGCATTTGAATCCTCATAAGTAGTAAGAGGCTGCTGCTCCTCTTCAAAATCTGAATAATCAGACTCCTCAGAATCCTGTTCTGTCAGAATTTCTGGGGAAAGGTCTCTTTTCCTCATAGAAGGTGCGGCCTGACTACCCCTGATCAGGGTGATAAGATCCTCCACCATTTTAAGCATTTGAGCTTGGGGTGGTGGAGAGGTAAAATGGTGGCTGTTGGTAATTTTCTTAGGAGTGGCCCTGCCTCGAGGCCTAAAAGTATCCATTGAGCTGATAGAAACGGTAGTTGGAGGAAAGGACGTTGGTTTTAGTCTAGATTCGGCAGTGCGAAAGACCTCCTCGGAAGCTGGTGCCTGCATTGTGTCTCCGGACCCAACCGAGGCAGAGACAACCAAAGGATCAGAAGACTAAGAAGATTTCTGCGGCATACCGGACTCCAAAAGGGTCTCAGTAGAGGCCTGCGAAAGCACCTCACTTAATTCCGGAGAACTGATGACCTGCTTAGCAGTGGAGTCATCGGAAGGCTTGGCCTTGTGTGGTCTGCCTCTATCTTTATCCTTACTTTTTTTGGAAAGTCTACGGATTGTTAGCTGACTGACACCATTTCAGATAACGAAGACAGAAGACGAAAATACCTGGCTATGAAAAGAGCTCTATGACGAATAGTTCTCGAGTTAAAGAGGACACAGAACTGGCAACGGGGAAGGTCGTGGTCTAGGCCTAAACAAGTGACGCAGTAAGAAGGGAAGTCTCGGTGTGGTATTCGCTTTCCACAGGCGAGACAATTGTTAACTTTTTCAGACATCAGTTAGTGCAAGAAAAAAGGATCCTCAACAGGGTACTTAGCTTTAGACGTTTTCAGCTGTAATTCCAACTCTGGAAGCGACCGACTGGCACGCTTGTGAACTGCTTCTGCTATGGGCTCCACGGCAAGAAAGACTTATGTAATGACGACATCTGCTGCCTTCCTTTATAACACTGATGACCTGACGTCAGCCAGCAAGCGACAGCAACTGACGCAAAAAAAGCATTGACTCTGGTATTTGGGCCGGCCGAGGGCTACCACAGCAGGGATAACCCACAGGTGATGACTGCAACAGTGAAACACGTAGAACATCTTCCTTCTACAACAGGTGGGCCATCATCCATCACAGGCAGACCTATCTCCATTGTATGAATGTTTGTGTCTTGAAGATTCCACACTGCCAATTTTTCCAGTCCTGGCACCACAGCATGCAGCCAGATTGGGATTTTTTTTTTTTTTTTTTTTAATCATAGGATCTGTGCACCTAGATTTCTAATTTTTTAGCCTTCCAATCTCCATGATACATTATATAAGATACAATCTATACACCTGGATCATCTTGGTGAGACTGTGAAAACAGGGTCCACCACGTGAAGGTACTCACAAAGACATGAGGATGAACTCAGTTCCAGCAATAATACTCACCTTTACTTGCTGATTTCATCATCTCTCCATTACGACAGCCTCCTTTAATAGCTGTAGCATTGTCCTCAGAGAAAAGTTGCCTGAATGGAATCAAAATCTGATCAAAGTGTCAGTTTTACAGTTCAGACAAAAAAAAAAAGAAGGGAATTTCCAAAAATTTTTA